>NC_069680.1:57498949-57798949 GCF_023699985.2 Odocoileus virginianus
ACTTTTTACAAGTATATTTCTGATAATTTTTAGATTATATCACTAAATTGGCTAAGAAATTATATTATCTAGGGTGAAACAGATCACCAGCCCAGGTTGGGTGCATGAGCCAAGTGCCCGGGCCTGGTGCACTGGGAGGACCCAGAGGGATCGGGTGGAGAGGGAGGTGGGAGGAGGGACTGGGATGGGGAATTCATGTAAATCCATGGCTAATTCATTTCAATGTATGACAAAAACTACTGCAATGATGTAAAGTAAT
Source organism: Odocoileus virginianus (assembly GCF_023699985.2). Classification (NCBI taxonomy): domain Eukaryota; kingdom Metazoa; phylum Chordata; class Mammalia; order Artiodactyla; family Cervidae; genus Odocoileus; species Odocoileus virginianus. The sequence continues at coordinate 57,499,209 of NC_069680.1, forward strand.
TAGCCTCCAACTAATAAAAATAAATGGAAAAAAATAAATTAAAAAAAATAAATAAACAAGTATTTGTAAAGCAAAAAAAAAAAAAAAGAAATTATAAAACCCTCACGGAAAACCTAACAACTTCACCCAGATCAACAGGGATTAATTATGTGAGACTGAATGTATTGACAAATATTATTCACAACTTATGACTTTTTCTGTAATACATTGGTTTCACTCTTCATTTTCTACAAAAGAAAAAAAAAATCTTTCCTCTTACACTACAACCTATAACAAGTTGATAAAGTATACCTTTATAAAGAAAGATGAAACATTTCGTTTCCCTCTCTACCTGATCTTTCTAGAACTTGGCTTCTCCAGCTGGCTCACCTGTGAACTTGATGGTTTACTGCAACCAAATTAAAGCTAGTTACACTAACCATTGTTTTACTATATGCTTTCTCCTGCTATTTTCAAATTATTTGTGCCTTGTACCTCTCTCTGTTGGACTAGGACTTCATTAACATTGCTAACTGTATTACTCATATCCTGTTTCATAAGATTGGTATCGCTTACATTACCCAATGTGTAACCAGACCTCTGACAAAATTAATGATGTTTAAACATATTAAGAGAGTTGATCATATATTTAACTCTACACAGAATATTGTAATAGTGCCACTCCAGATATGGGAAGAAACAACAAAAGGAAAATATTCCCTAGATCATAATAGACTAGTAAGACAGGTGATCCAGAGAATTTTAGATTATCAACAAGGCCTGATCTAAAAATTAATACATTGAGTGGCCTATCAACAGAATCTTTATCTAATCTGCAAATAAGCCCTCCATGGTACAAAATCAGTCATGAAATGCCTCCCAAACATTGGTCAAATTTATGACCAAGAAGAGGCCCTATGGATAAAGAATGTCACCTGCCATATCAGTAAGTAAAGGATGCTGCAGCCATTAAGATATCAGTCACTGAAGCCATCCCCGGCCACGAACCCTGGGGGATTCACAGTGGCGAAAAGCAGGATACTGAGCTTAGGTAGCTATGGTGCATATCAAAGAATTGATTTCAATGAGCCCAAAGGTGCTAGAAAGTGAGGGAATGGAAAATGATATTCTATGCAAAACAAAAACAAAAAGAAAGCTGCAGCAGCAATACTTGTATCAGACAAAATAGACTTTAAGAGAAAGACTGTAACGAGAGACAAAAAAGGCCATTACATTGTAATAAAGGAATCAATCTAACCAGAAGATATAACAATTATAAATACATATGCACCCTATATAGGAGCATCTAAACACACAAAGTGAATATTAACAGTATTAAGGAAGAAACTGATGGTAATAAGATAAAAGCAGAGGACTCTAGTACCCCACTTACATCAATGGACAGATATTCAGACAGAAAGTCAATAAGAAAACAAAGGCTTTTTATGTATGTATTCAATGATCTGAATACATACATAAAAAACATTTCATCCAAAAATTGAAGAATACACATTACATCCAAAAACTGAAGAATACACACTCTTTTCAAGTAAATATGGAAGATTCTCCAGGATAGATCACATGCTAGGCCACAAGACATATCTCAGTAAATTAAAGAAGACTGAAATTATATCAAGCATTTTTCCAAATGCAACCACATGAGACAAGAAAACTGCAAGAAGAAACTGAGAAAAAAATAAACATGTGAAGCCTAAACAGTATACTACTAAATAATTAATGGGATTGAAGAAAACAATGAGAAAATTAAAAATATCTCAAGACAAATTAAAATGGAAATACAATAGGCCAAATCTATGTAAAAGTACTAAGCAAAAGTACTTCTAGAAGAAAGTTTATGGCAATAAAGGCCTAATCCACAAATCAAGAAAAATCTCAAATAAATGATCTAAATTTACACCAAAAAGAAGTAGAAAAAGGAAAACAAATAAAACCTAAAGCTAACAGAAGTAGGGATATAATAAAGATCAGAGCAGAAGTAAATGAAATAGAGACTAAAAAGAGGGACAATCAGTGAAACTAAAACCTGATTCTTTTAAAAAATAAATAAAATTGATAAATTTTTAGCCAGACTCATCAAGAGAAAAAGAGAGAGAACCCAAATAAATCAAATCAGAAATGAAACAAGAGAAGTTACAAACAACACTGCAGAAACACAAAGAATCATAGAGGTCACTACAATTACATGCCAACAAATTGTAAAACCCAGAAAAAAACATATAACTTCCTAGAAACATATAATCTCCCAATACTTAATCAGGAAGAAATAAAAAATATTAACAGAGCAATTACTAATAACAAACTTAAGTCAGTATCAAAAAACTATCAACAAACAAACCTTTAGAACCAGAGGACTTCACAGGAAAATACTACCAACCATTTAAAGAAGAGTCAACACCTAACTTTCTCAAACTATTCCCAAAAAAATTGCAAAATAATACTTCCAAATTCATGCAATGAGGTCAACATCAACCAGGTATCAAGACCAGACAAAGACACAACAACAACAACACAATTATAAGTGAATTTCACTGATAAAGATAGAAGTATAAATTTTCAATAAAATATTAGCAAATAATACATTAAAAGAATCATACACCATTATCAAGTGGGATTTATTCCAAGAATGAAAGAATCATTCAATATCTATAAATCCCTTGATGTGCTATGCCACACTAAAATATTGAAGAATAAAAATCATACAGTTATCTCAATAGATGCAGAAAAAGGATTTTGACATATGTTCTGACATACATTTAGGATAAAATACTGGTGTAGAGTAAACATACATCAACATAATCTACATATGACAAACCCTCAGCCAGCAACATACACAAATGTAAAAAGCTGGAAAGTTTTCCTCTAAGGTCAGGAATAAGACAAGGATACCCACTCTCATCACTTTTATAAAACATATGGTTGGAAATCTTAGTCACAGCAATCAGACAAGAAAAATAAATAAATAAAAGGAATCCAAATTGGAAAGAAAGAGGTAAAAATGACTCTACCAAAGGAAAACTATTAGATCTTATTAGATCTAATAGCAGGATACATAATTAATATACATAAATCTGTTCCATTTCTATACACTGATGATGAGCTATCAGAAAGAAAAATTAAGAAAACAATCTCACTTACAATTGCATTAAAAATAATAAAATACCTGTGAAAATAAATTTAATCAAGGAAGTGAAAGATCTGTATCCTGAAAACTATAAGAAATAGATGAAAGAAATTAAATATGACACAAATAAATAGAAAGATATACCATACTCATAGATTTGAAGAGAAATACTTTTTAAATGATAAAATCTACTCAAGGCATTCCACAAATTAAATACCATATATATCAAAACATTAACAGCTTCTTTTACAGAACTAGAACAAATAGTTCTAAAATTTGCCTGGAGCACATAAACTCCAAAGAGCCAAAGCAATCTTGTGACACAAGTACAAATCTAGAGAAATCATGCTCCAAATTTCAAACTACATTGCAAAACTATAGTAATTAAAAATATATGGCATTGGGATAAAACCAAGCATGTAGATTAATGGAGGACTTCCCTGATGGCTCAGTGGTAAAGAATCTGAGAATCCCATGGACTGAGGAGCCTGGCAGGCTACAGTCCATAAAGTTGCCAAGACTCATACATGACTGAAGCAACTGAGTTTGCAGGCACTGATTAATGGAACTGGATAGAAAGCCCCCAAATATAACCATGATTATATTTCCAATTAATCTACAACAAAGGAGGTAAGAATATACAATTGGAAAGTGTCAGCCTCTTTAACAAATGATGCTCGGAAAACTACAACATGCAACAGAACCAAACTGGACTAATTTCTCACACCTTACACAAAGATAAACTCAAAATAGATTAGAGACTTAAATCTAAGACCTGAAACTATAAAACTCCTCTTTGACATCAATCTTAGCAAAAAATTTTTGGATCTATCTCCCTAGGCAAGGAAAAAAGAAGCAAAAATGAACAAATGGGGCTACATAAAACTAAAAAGCTTTCTCCATAAAGACAGAAACAGTTAACAAAATGAAAAAGTAGCTTACTAAATTGGAAAAGATATTCTTAAATAACATATCCAATAAGGGATAAGTAATCAAAATATACAAAGAATTCAAACAATTCAACATCAAAATAATAAACCCAATTAAAAACTGGCCAGAGGATCCCAATGTACATTTCCCCAAAGAAGACATACAAATAACCAACAGATACATGAAAAGATGCTCAATATCACTAATCACCAGGGGAATGCAAATCAAAACCACAATGAGATACCACAGCACACCTCTCAGAATGGTTATAATCAAAAATACGGCAAGCGACCAACATAGGCAAGGCTGTGGAAAAAAGAAAACCCTAGTGCACTGTCATTGAGGTGGTACATTAGTGCAGTCACCAAGGAAAACAGTATGGAGGTTTTTTAAAAAATTAAAAGTAGACCTACTATAAATTCAGCAATTTTGCTTCTGGGTATTTACCCAAAGGAAACAAAATACTAATTCAAAGAGATACATGCACACCAACTTACACTGCAGCATTATTTACAATAGCCAAGATATGGAAATAAGTGTCTATCGACAGATGAATGGATAAAAGAGATGGAAGGGAAAAGATCAAGATGGCAGAGCAAAAGGACAAGGGGTTCACCCCCCCCACAAACACATCAAAAATATATAGACATTGTGTTGGTCCTTTATTGGACCGGAACCTGGTGGTCCGGAGTCGACGACGAGAAAGTGAAAGAAGAAAAGAGGCTAATATTCCCTGGATTACTCATCCGGCTTTCGTGCTCCAGAGAATCAGCCAGAAATAGAGAGATAAAGAGAAAGAGAGGAAGAGAAAGAAAGAAAAACATGGGGACCAAAGCTCTGATGGAGCAAAGGGGTTTTAATTAACATGGCACAGGCATATTCTGCTTTGGTTCAGTTCAGTTCAGTCGCTCAGGCGTGTCGGACTCTTTGCAACCCCATGAATCGCAGCACACCAGGCCTCCCTGTCCATCACCAAATCCCGGAGTTTACTCAAACCCAGGTCCATTGGGTCAGTGATGCCATCCAACCATCTCATCCTCTGTCGTCCCCTTCTCCTCCTGCCCCCAATCCGTTCCATCAGGGTCTTTTCTGATGAGTCAACTCTTCACATGAGGTGGCCAAAGTACTGGAGTTTCAGCTTCAGCGTCAGTCCTTCAAATGAACACCCAGGACTGATCTCCTTTAGGATGGACTGGTTGGATCTCCTTGCAGTCCAAGGGACTCTCAAGAGTCTTCTCCAACACCACAGTTCAAAAGCATCAATTTTTCAGTGCCCAGCTTTCTTCACAGTCCAACACTCACATCCATACATGACCACTGGAAAAACCATAGCCTTGACCAGATGGACCTTTGTTGGCAAAGGCATGCCTCTGCTTTTTAATATGCTATCTAGGTTGGTCATAACTTTCCTTCTAAGGAGTAAGCGTCTTCTAATTTCATGGCTGCCAACACCATCTGCAGTGATTTTGGAGCCCAAAAAATTAAAGTCAGCCACTGTTTCCACTGTCTCCCATCTATTTCCCATAAAATGATGGGACCAGATGCCATGATCTTAGTTTTCTGAATGTTAAGCTTTAAGCCAACTTTTTCACTCTCCTCTTTCACTTTCATCAAGAGGCTTTTTAGTTCTTCACTTTCTGCCATAAGGGTGGTGTCATCAGCATATCCGAGGTTACTGATATTTCTCCCGGCAATCTTGATTCCAGCTTGTGCTTCTTCCAGCCCAGTGTTTCTCATGATGTACTCTGTATATAAGTTAAATAAGCAGGGTGACAATAGACAGCCTTGAAGTACTCCTTTTCCTATTTGGAACCAATCTGTTGTTCCATGTCCAGTTCTAACTGTTGCTTCCTGACCTGCATACAGGTTTCTCAAGAGGCAGGTCAGGTGGTCTGGTATTCCCATCTCTTTCAGAATTTTCCACAGTTTATTGTGATCAAGGTAGTTATTCTCAGCAAAGATAAAGATTAAAATTCCAGACTTACAAAACACAAGGCTATTCCTATTAAAGAGAGAAGAGGGTACTTATCACCATAATGAGAAACTAAGAAAGGAAATGCCTGGATTCCTCTTAATTCCTCTCCTCTTAATTCCTGAATATTCAGGAACTAATAAGGGTCAGAGGGTTCCTGACAGATCCAAAACAGCACACAGGAAGCCTCTTGTTAAATGCTTCCTGACACATTTGGAAAAATTTTCATGGAAAACGAACTGGAAACTACAAAAGAACTCCTATACAACCAAGGCTGAAACACACACAATTACATAGCACTGGAAGAAAAGCATCAGGTCAGGACCTGTACATCTGGGAGGAGATTAAGAGGAAAAGAGATATCACAGGGGCAGATACTCGCTTTGTGAATTCAGCATGTCAAGTCACAGACTGGGTGTTCTAGTTCTAGGGTCCTGCACATAATAAAAAACCCCATTGGCTGCTAACAGAATGGCTGGGACAGGTAGAAAGACTTAAGAAACTAGATTCCACTCAGGAAGAGTTCATGGTCCTGACTTGCCTCCAGGCAGGGCAGAGAGGTCTGCCCTAGCAGCTGCCACTTCTCTATACTTCCCAGTTCAAGCCAAGCAAATTCCCTGGCCCAAATCACTCCACATCCTTCACCAGCTTTAGCTCTTCTATCACCAGCCACACCAACTACTAAGATAATAGTGGCCAGAACACCCTGAGGAAAAACAGGACTGGCATACACATCAATTGCAGCAGTCCCACAAAAGGCATTGAGCATACGAAGTCTTCCTAAGAATGCTCTCACATAAGAACACCTCTTCAAGATCACAATAGATAAATGCTTCACATATATTCATAGAGACAGAGAAAGTTAAGTAAAATGAAATGCAGAGGAACTACTCTCAACTGAAAGAGCAAGAGAAAACCCCTGAAAAAATAAATAATGAAACAGAAATAAGCAATTTATCAGACAAAGAGTTCAAAATATTGGTAATAAAAACACAAGCTGAATGAGGGAAGAAGACTAATCTCAACAAAAATGATTTTAACAAGGAACTAGAAAATATAAAGTACACAATATCAAAATTAAAAAGTAGAAGCAATAAGAAACAGACTAAGTGACACAGAATAACATATAAGCAATCTGGAAGGTAGAGTAACGGAAATCATCCAGTGAGAACAGCAGGTGGAAAGACAAAAATATAGTAAGGATTGAAGGTCACTTAAATAAGCTAGTACATATATTAAAAGAAAAAAATGTAAAATCAACCATAATAAGCAATAATAGGATAAGCAGGAAGACATAAAATATGACATCAAAGACAGAAAATATAGTTCAGTTTAGTTCAGTCACTCAGTCATGTGTAGCTCTTTGTGACCCCATGGACTGCAGCATGCCAGGCCTCCCTGTCCATCATGAACTCCCAGAGCTTGCTCAAACTCACGTCCATTGAGTCGGTGATGCCATTCAACTATCTCATCCTCTGTCATCCCCTTCTCCTTCTGGCTTCAATCTTTCCCATCATCAGGGTCTTTTCCAATGAGTCAGTTCTTGGCATCAAGTGGCTAAAGTATTGGATAAGCTTTGCACCAGCTTCAGCATCAGTACTTCCAATGAATATTCAGGACTGATTTCCTTTAGGATTGACTGGTTGGATCTCCTTGCTGTCCAAGGGACTCTCAAGAGTCTTCTCCAACACCACAGTTCAAAAGCATCATTTCTTCAGCACTCAGCTTTCTTTATAGTCCAACTCTCACACCCATACATGACTACTGGAAAAACCATAGCTTTGACTAGACAGACCTTTGTTGGCAAAGTAATGTCTCTGCTTTTTAATATGCTATCTAGATTGGTCATAGCTTTTCTTCCAAGGAGTAAGTGTCTTTTAATTTCACGGCTGCCAACACCATCTGCAGTGATTTAGGAGTCCATTAAGATAAAGTCTGTCATTGTTTCAATTGTTTCCCCATCTATTTGCCATGAAGTGATGGGACCAGATGCTAGGATCTTAGTTTTCTGGATGTTGAGTTTTAAGTCAACTTTTCACTCTCATCTTTCACTTTCATCAAGAGGCTCTTTAGTTCTTCTTTACTTTCTACCATAAGGTTGGTGTCATCTTTGTATCTAGGGTTATTGATATTTCTCTCTGCAATCTTGATTCCAGCTTGTGCTTCATTCAGCCTGGTATTTCCCATGATATACTCTGTACATAAGTTAAATAAGCAGGGTGACAACATATAACCTTGACGTACTCCTTTCCCGATTTGGAACCAGTATGTTGTTCCATGTCAAGTTCTAACTGTTGCTTCTTGACCTGCATACAGATTTCTCAGGAGACAGGTAAGGTGGTCTGGTATTCCCATCTCTTTCAGAATTTTCCACAGTTTGTTGTGATCTACACCATCAAAGGCTTTGACATTGTCAATAAAGCAGAAGTAGATGGTTTTTCTGGAACTCTCTTGCTTTTTAGATGATCCAGTGGATGTTGGCAACTTGATCTCTGGTTCCTCTGCCTTTCCTAAACCCAGCTTGAACATCTGTAAGTTCTTATTTTACATACTGTTAAAGCCTGGCTTGGAAAATTTTGAGCATTACTTTGCTAGCGTGTGAGATGAGTGCAATTGTGTGGTATTTTGAACATTCTTTGGCATTGTCTTTCTTTGGGATTGGAATGAAAACTGACCTTACCTCTGGGATTGGCTATGGCCCAGTTTCTGCACTCATCTTCTCCTGCGAGAACTCCAAAGTTACAACTTGCTGTTGAATAGCCATTGACAGAAGAATGTTGGATCCCACCAGAAAAAGATACCCCACACCCAAGGGCAAAGGAGAAACCCCAGCAAGATGGTAAGAGGGGCTAAATCTCATTTAGAATCAACCCCCCCCCAATAAAAAGAATCAAGCCCCACACCCACGAGAGATGCTCACAGGGCTCAGACAAAATCTTGTGCACTCCAGGAGACCCCATAGAGACTGAGCCAGACATGCCTTTGAGTGTTTCAGTGTCTCCTGCAGAGTATAGGCCAGCAGTGGCCTGCTGCAGGGGCAGGGGCTCTGGGTGTAGCAGTTCTGGGTGTGGCATAAGCCCTCTTGGAGGAGGTCGCCATTAACCCCACCACAGAGCTGCCGAACAGATGACCCACAAACTGCAGAACAATTATACCAAATACATTCTCGCACTATTAAGAAAGTTCTAGGACCCACAACAGATTTTCCAACCTGGTGGTCTGGCAAAGGGCATGAGAAACCCCAGGGAGTTTGACATTGGAGGACAGTGGGATTTAATTAGAGCACTTACACAGGATGGGGAAAAGACTCTTGGAGGGCACAAACAAAACCTGTGTGCACCAGGACCCAGGAGAAAGGAGCAGTGAGCCCACAGCAGACTGACCCAGACTTGCCTGTGAGTGTGAAAGAGTCTCCGGCGGAGGTGTGGGTTGGCAGTGGCCTGATGCAGGGTCGGGGGCACTGAGTGCAGTACTGCATGCATGGGACCTTTTGAAGGAGGTTGCCATTATCTTCATCACCTCCACCATAGTTTCGTCTCAGAAAATGTAGAGAGGGTGAGTAAGAAATGTAGATTTTTTTAGATATGTTGGAATTTAAATGACCATCAGTTTAAATCAAATAGATATAAATATAGATCAATGTATATGAAGTCCACAATAACCACAAATCAAAAGCCTACAATATGTGCCATGGTATTGTCACAAAAATGGATTCATAGATCAATGGAACAGAATAGAGAGCCCATAAATAAACCCATGTGCTTGCTAAGTCGCTTCAGTCATGTCCGATTCTTTGCTACCCTATGGACTGTAGCCCAGGCAGGCTCCTCTGTCCACGGGATTCTGCAGGCAAGAACACTGGAATTGGTTGCCATGCCCTCCACCAGGTGATCCTCCTGACCCAGGGATGGAACCTGTGTCTCTTACATTGCATCTCTTTCATCTCCTGCATTGAAAGTTGGGATCTTTAGCACTAGTGCCACCTGGGAAGCCCAAATAAACCATGTAACTATATTCAGTTAATACAAAACAAAGCAGGCAAGAATATACAATAGAAAAAAGACAGTCTAACAAGAGAACTGGGAAATTTGGACAGCCACATGCAAAACAGAGAGATTAGAATGTTCCATCATACACCACATACAAAATGCTTTAAAGACCTAAAGGAAAGACTGAATGCCATGAACCTCCTAGAAGTGAACATAGGCAAAACACTCTTACATAAACCATAGCAATATTTTCTTGAATCAGTTTCTTGAGGCAAAAGAAATAACAGAAAAATAAACAAATGGGACTACATCAAACTTAAAAGTTTTTGCACAGCAAAAGAAACAACAGACAACATGAAAAGACAAAACATCAAATGGTAGAAAATATTTGCAAATGATATGACTGGGAAGAGGTTAATACTCAAAACACACAAATAGCTCATAAAACTCAAAAAAGACCCAATCAGAAAATGGGCAGAATACCCAAAGAGACCAAACAAGACATACAAATGGCTGTAACAGGTACCTGATAAGATGCTCAGCACCACAAATTATTAAAGAAATATATATCAAAACCACAAAGAGATATCACCTGACACCTGTCAGAATGTCTCTAATCAAAAAAGTCTATAAATCTAAAAATGTATAAACAAAAAGTCTCCAATAAAAAATGTGGAGAAAAGGGAGTTCTCATACACTTTAGTGAGAATGTGACTTGGTGCAGCCACTATGGAAAATGGTGCGGAGGTTCCTCAAAAACCTAAAACTAGAGTTGCTATATAATTTGGCAATTCCACTCCTCGTTATGTATGTGGAACAAGGAAAACACTAATTCAAAAAGATACATGTACCTCGATGTCCATAGTAGCACTATTTATAATAGCCAAGATATGAATGTAACCCAATGGCCCATCAACAGACAGCTAGAAGAAGAAGATGTGGTACATAAAGATACACAGTGGAAAGTTACTCTGTCATAAAAAAGAATGAAATGCTGCCATTTGCAGTAGTGTGAATTGACCTAAAGAATACGATGCTTAGTAAAACAGGTTAGAAAAAGAAAAATACTACATGATATCACTTATATGTGGGATCTAAAAAATAATACAAATGAATGTATGTATAAAATAGAAACACTCAAAGATATATAAAACAAACTTGTTATCAAGAGGAGAGGGAAGAGGAAGGGACAATTTAGGACTATAAGATTAACAGATACAAAATGTTAGGTATAAAATATAAGCAATAAGGTTATAATGTACAAAAAGGGATTAAAATCATTATCTTATATCCATAATGGAGTATATTCTGCAAAAAAGAAAAAAATACTGAATCACTATGCTTACACCTGAAGCTAACATAATATTGTAAGTCAATCATACAATAAAAAAGAAAAATGTAAGAAAAAGGAGCTATGATTCATACATAAAATGGAATAGTACTCAAACATTAAAAATCACATCTGCCATTTACATCAACATGAATGGATGTGGAAGATAAGCTAAGTGAAATAAGTCAGAGAAAAACAAATACCATATGATCTCAGTTAAATATGGAATCTAAGAAAACAAAAACAAAAAGAGATACAAAGAACAAATGAGTGGTTATCAGAAGGGAGAGAGTAGGGGTAGGGGAGATAGATGACAAAGATAAAGAAGTAAAAACCTCCAGGTATAAAATAAGTAAGCCACAGGAACATAATATACAGCATAAGGAATACAGTCAATAGTATTGTAGTAACTTTGTAATGAGACAGATGGTTACTAGAGTAATCATGGTGATCATTTCATAATGTATGCCAGTGTCAAATCACTATGTAGCAAACATAAAACTTATATAACAATGTGCATCAACTATATTTCAATTTAAAATAATAATAAAAATAAACAATTAAATGTATAGAATAAAATGCTACTAGAAATACAAACAGAAAATGGAAATCCACTTTAATATGGGAGATTTGAACTCTAACCAATGAGGTAGAAATAAGAGTAAACATTAAGATAATTCATTTATTACAATTAAGAAGTTCAAGAAAATAAATTTTTAGAAGTCTCTATGAACAAAAGGAGAATGCACATAAATAGATAAACTATTTTTTAAAAACATGAATTAAGCTCCAAAATAATCCCTGAAGTTTTCCCCAAAAATTCCAAAAAGCTTTCTGAAATAAAACCTATATTTTATTACCAAAATTCAGTGAAATTAGATACTAGTTTTAAAAGATGACAAAAACAAACCAAGTTTCAAAGCCAAGTTTAAATTTTTTAAATGCTCTTTTAAGACTTTTAGGCAAAAAAAAGAAAGAAAGAAAAATACTAAGTAAAATTTGTGCCTATTTAGAAAAAAGTCGCTTCAGTTGTGTCCGACTTTTTGCAACCCATCAGGCACTTCTGTCCATGGGATTCTCTAGCAAGAATACAGGAGTGGGTTGCCATGCCCTCCTCCAGGAGATCTTCTGGACCCATGGATACAACCTGCATCTCTTACATCTCCTGCATTGATAGGTGGGTTCTTTACCTCTAGTGCCACCTGGGAAGCCCAAAGTAAATAGTGCTGCTTCTCAAATATAATTCCAGAGAGGAATATGACACCATGAATAAATTTAGGACATTAAGAAAAAAATGGGGAAGACTAAAAATTAAATAAATGCACTCAAGATACAAAAGAACAGCAAAATTGCGCTTCCCTGGTGGCTTAGTGGTAAAGAATTCTCTTCCCAATGCAGGAGACATGGGTTCAGTCCCTGGTCTGGGAAGATCCCATATGCTATGGGGCAACTAAGCCCATGTGCCACAATTACTGAGCCTGTGTTCTAGAGTCCAGGAGCCACTACTACTGAGCCTATGTCTGGAACTATTGAAGCTGGCATGCCATAGAGCCCATACTCTACAACAACTGCAATGAGAAGCAACTGCAGTGAGAAGCCTGCGACCGCAACTAGAGGAAAGCCCACACAGCAACAAAGACCCAGCACAGTCAAAAGTAGTGTTAAAATAAAAGCAAAATTAACCTTTGAAAATTAAATAGTAGAAGTTAATAATGATAAAAGCATAAATTAACTAAATTTTAAAATAGAAAACTTAATTAACAAAAGATATCTTTACAAAGAATTAAGTAGGAAAAGTCAGAATTGTAATATTTAGACTAAAAAAAGTAGATGAAACATGTTTCTAATGTCATTCATTTTTCACTCTTTTCTACTTTGCAGAATTTATTGAAGTTTTCTATTTTGCCTTTGATCCATTTTTGTGTAGGTTCCATGAATATGTGGGCTTCCTTGGTGGATCAGATGGTAAAGTATCTGTCTGCCAATGCAGGAGATCTGGGTTCAATCCCTGAGTCCTCTGTTCATGGGATTTCCCAGGCAAGAAAACTGGAGTGGGTAGTTATTGCTTCTCCAGGTGATCTTCCCAAACGAAGGATTGAACACACGTCTCCTGATTGGCAGGTGGATTCTTTACCACTGAGCAACTTGGAAAGCCGAATGAATAAACAACAAATAAACATAAAAACTGCTCTATTTGGCCTTCTAATAATATGCCTTAAAAGAACTTTCCTAAGCTAACTTTCAACCAACATCAAGTGTGAACTGTCCACTCCTATTACATAGGCTCTTTATTACTTCCCGTATTTATTCCTGCCCAACTTTTTCTTATTCTTATTTTCCACTAGGGAAATCCCTAATAACACGAAATTAACACTACATAGCACTAAATCTCATCCCACAGTAGTTTTCCTGGAGAGCACAACTTACGGCCCATGAGTGAGGGTTTCAAGGAAGAATGCCGTATTGAATTCTAATAGCTTGGTTTACATACATCTCCTAAATCAGCACGCAATTCTTAGAATCACAGACAATTTCTTCTACTTCTTTTCTAGTTCCATGAAGGATATGACAATGAGGGACTAGAGAAGAGGTAGCTAATAAAAGAGATTTTAATGACCCAGATAACCACGATGGTGTGATCACTCACCTAGAGCCAGACATCCTAGAGTGTGAAGTCAAATGGGCCTTTGAAAGGATCACTAAGAACAAAGCTAATGGAGATGATGGAATTCCAGTTGAGCTATTTCAAATCCTAAAAGATGATGCTGTGAAAGTGCTGCACTCAATATGCCAGCAAATTTGGAAAACTTAGCAGTCACCACAGGACTGGAAAAGGTCAGTTTTCATTCCAATCCCAAAGAAAATCAATGCCAAAGAATGTTCAAACTACCGCACAATTGCACTCATTTCACAAGCTAGCAAAGTAATACTCAAAATTCTTCAAGCTAGGCTTTAACAGTACATAAACTGAGAAATTCTAAATGTTCAAGCTGGATTTAGAAAAGGCAGAGGAATAAGAAATCAAATTGCCAACATCCATTGCATCATAGAAAAAGCAAGAGAGTTTCAGGAAAATATCTATTTCTGCTTTATTGACTATGCCAAAGCCTTTGACTGCGTGGATCACAACCAACTGCAGAAAATTCTTCAAGAGATGGGAACAGCAGTCACCATACCTGCCACCTGAGACACCTGTATGCAGGTCAAGAAGCAACAGTTCATACCAGACATGGAACAATAGACTGGTTCAAAATTGGGAAAGGAGTATGTCAAGGCTGTATATTTTTACCCTGCTTATTCAATTTATATGCAGAGTACATCATGCAGAATGTCAGGCTAGATGAAGCACAAGCTAGAATCAAGACTGCCGGGAGAAATATCAATAACCTCAGATATGCAGATGGATGACACCACCTTTATGGCAGAAACTGAAGAACTAAAGAGCCTCTTGATGAAAGTGAAAGAGGAGAGTGAAAAATTTGGCTTAAAACTCAACATTCAGAAAACTAAGATCACGGCATCCAGTCCCATCACTTCATGGCAAATAGATGGGGAAACAGTTGAAACAGTGACAGACTTTATTTTGGGGGGCTCCAAAATCAATGCCAGTGGTGACTACAGCCACGAAATTAAAAGACACTTGCTCCTGGAAGAAAAGCTATGATCAACATAGTCAGCTAATTAAAAAGCAGAGACATTACTTTGCTGACAAAGGTCCGTCTAGTCAAAGCTATGGTTTTTCCAGTAGCCATGTATGGATGTGAGATCTGGACTGAGTGCCAAAGAATTGAAGCTTTTGAACTGTGGTGTTGGAGAAGACTCTTGAGAGTCCACTGGACTCCAAAGCAATCAAACAAGTCAATCCTAAAGGAAATCAATCCTGAGTATTCATTGGAAGGACTGATTTAAAGCTGAAGCTCCAATGCTTTGGCCACCTGATGTGAAGAGCTGTCTCGTTAGAACATACCCTGATGCTGGGAAAGACTGAAGGGAGGAGGAGAAGGGGATGACAGAGGATGAGATGGTTGGATGGCATCACTGACTCAATGGACATGAGTTTGATCAAGTTCAGGGATGTGGTACAGGTCAGGGAAGCCTGGCATGCTGCAATTCACAGGGTTGCAAAGAGCCAGGCATGACTGAGCCACTGAGCAACAACAAAGCTAACAAATATTGATGATCAACTGGCTGACATGAAACTCAAGATGCAAATACTTTGTAAGAACTTGTTTTAAAATTGTGCTCTAGATTGAAGGTTTACCTTTTTCAGGTTTTGGAAAATTGAAATAAAATCATAATTGTATCTAGCTCCTAGAAGTCATCTCTAAGTTTGATACCACATTCATGGAATTATAAGAATGAACATTCTCAGTAATATCATGCACAGCATGTATCTAATAGTTCCAAGAGGCCAAGAGCAAGCAAGGTCTAGCAATCATTATTATCTACATATTTTAATTACAAGGTACTCAATCCCTTCCTTTTTTAATCATCATATATAAGAGATTTTGTTGTCCTCTTCTTGGGTAAATATTCATTAGATACATTAAAATCTGTCACCAGGTTCAAATGTCAGCTACTCATCTTTACAACAAATATTTATTAAACAATTACTATGTCCCTGGAACTGTGCTAAGACGTGGGGAATATAAATAATAAGATATGATTCATCTACTCAAGAACTTGACATCTAATAGGGAAAAATAGAATAAACAAATGTATTAAAAACATATGCAAATATATTAAACAAATATATTAAACTCAAGATCTAATTGAATTTCAACATTGGCCATCATTTGTCACAAGAGCTATTATTTAGAAAGGGCAATTACTGAAGGGAGGTGGTCATGAGAAACAAGCTTAAGGTATGTCTTCTAATTCTTGTTTCTTTTCAACAGACAAGTAATGCAACTTGACAGAAGAGGAGTCTGCTTCTTTAAAAATGACATGAGACAAGTGCTCGGGGCACTGGGAAGACCCAGAGGGATGGGATAGGGAGGGAGGCAGGAGGGGGGATCAGGATGGGGAACACATGTAGATCCATGACTGATTCATGTCAATGTATGGCAAAAACCACTACAATACTGTAAAGCAATTAGCCTCCAACTAATAAAAATAAATGAAAAAAAAAAAGGACATAACAATTTCTAACCTATTTGCTCCATAAGGCAATTTGGTCCTAATATGAAAATATGTAAATAAACATGCTAAATAGTGCAAATGTAAGGTACTAGTATTAAGCCAGTACCTAGAACAATGCCTCATACAGACTAGATTTAACAAATATTTATTAAATTTAATGAGCACCTTGTAACATAACCTATTTGCAGATTTATCATCTTATTGCAATATATTTAATTAAATTTTAATAACTACTTCATACACAAGAATATGAGTGAATAATAATAATAAAGCATCCATGAAACAATGGAGCTTATGAAAATGAATTGTGCCCAGTAACTTTAAAGCTCCTGATGTGGCTATGCTCCCTCTCTCTCCACCCACTCCATTTTTACACTTTGCATTAAATATTCTCTCCTTCTCTTTATAACTTACCATATATGCCTGTACCACTATATACATATAGGTAGATAGATATATGGTTTAGTTTTGCAAGTCTCAACCTTTATATAAATGGAAACATTTTGCATGGATTATTACATGGCTTGCTCTTTGTTAGGTAAAGCTTTATGATGTGGTATTCACTCATGTTACTATCTGTAGAGCTTCCCTTGTGACTCAGCTGGTAAAGAATCCACCTGCAATGCAGGAGACCTGGGTTCGATCCCTGGGTTGGAAGAGCCCCTGGAGAAGGGAAAGGCTACTGACTCCAGTATTCTGGCCAGAAGAATTCCATGGACTATGGAGTACAATGGGGTCATAAAGAGTTGGACACAACTGAGCGACTTTCACTTTCGCTTTCTTTTCATGATAATATGCACTGCTATAACTTATTCATTTTCATTCATTATACACACATTTCTAATTTTAAGAGGAATAGTTTTAATGACTCAAATGTAAATATAAAGTTCACAATAAAAATTAATAGGAACACTTTATTAAGTAAAGAAAATTTACTTCTCTTTCTAACTTGCTAGAAGTTTCAAATAAACTATATTGAATTCTTCCAAAGTTTTCTATATCCTCTGAGATTAAAATATTTTTTTTTCTCTTGGGTAAATAACATCTGTAGATATTCTAATGTTGAACTAGCATCACATTCCAAGAATAAGTATAACTTTATTATAATGAGTTCTTTATTGCTTAACAGTCTGCTTACAATTTAGGATTTCTGCATCCTTAGATTGGCATGTGAATTTTCTTCCTTGTCTTAACCATGAACTGTTGGTATTGATTTCACCAGCTTCATTTAGTGAATTGAAAACCTGGTACTTCTTTTGTCGTTCTTAGGAAGCTATATTTACATATACCCAAAAGGATTTTTAGTACTCTTCATAAACATATTTGAGACTAGGGTTTGTTTTGAGTAAAAACTGTTAACTACTAATTCAGTTCTTTAATTCACATTATCTATTCTTGAGTCAGTTCTGCTAAATTATGTTTTCCTAGGAATTTTTCTAAATTTCATCCAAATTTTCATTTTTATTAAGATAAAATTCTTCATATATTTATAGTTATGTTATATCCATATATAACATCCATCCAGAATGTTAGGTCCATGAATCAAGGTAAATTAGAAGTGGTCAAACAGAAGATGGCAAGAGTGAACATCTACATTTTAGAAATCAGTGAACTACAATGGGCTGAAATGGGCGAATTTAATTCAGATGACAATTACATCTACTACAATGGGCAAGGATCCATTAGAAGAAATGGATCAGTCATCATAGTCAACAAGGAGTGCAAAATGCAGTACTTAGGAGGTGCAGTCTCAAAAACCACAGAGTGAGTTTCCAAGGTGAATCAAAATATCACAATAATCCAAGTCTATGCCCCAAACACTAATGCTGAAGAAACTGAAGTTGAATGGTTCTATGATGACCTACAAGACTTTCTAGAACTAATAACAAGAAATAAGTCCTTTTCATCACAAGGGACAGGAATACTAAATTAGGAAGTCAAGAGATACCTGGAGTAACAGGCAAGTTTGGAGTACAAAATGAAGCAGGGCTAAGGCTAACAATTTTGCTAAGAGAACGCACTGGACATAGCAAACGCGCATTTCCAACAACACAAGAGACGACTCTACACATAGACATAACTAGATGGTCAATACCGAAATCAGATTGATTATATTCCTTGTAGCCGAAGATGGAGAAGCTCTATATGGTCAGAGAAATAAGGCCAGGACCTGATTGTGGTTCAGATCATGAACTCTCATTGCAAAACTGAGACTTAAATTGAAGAAAGGAGGGAAAGCCACTAGACCATTCAGGTATGACCTCAATCAAATCCCTTACAATTATACAGTGGAAATGAAAAATAGATTCAAGGGATTAGATCTGATAGAGTGCCTGAAAAACTATGGACAGAGGTTCTTAACATTGTACAGAAGGCAGTGATCAAAACCATCCCCATGAAAAAGAAATGCAAAAAGGCAAAATGGTTGTCTGGGGAAGTCTTACAAAGAGCTGAGAAAAGAAGAGAAGTGAAAGCCAAAGGAAAAAAGGAAAGATACACTCATCTGAATGCAGAGTTCCAAAGAATAGCAAGGAGAGATAAGAAAGCCTTCCTAAGTGAGCAATGCAAAGAAAGAGAGGAAAACAATAGAATGGGAAAGACTAGAGATCTCTTCAAGAAAATTAGAGATACCAAGGGAACACTTCATGCAAAGATGGGCATAATAAAGTACAGATAGGGTATGGACCTAACAGAAGAAAAAGAGATTAAGAGGTGGCAAGAATATACAGAAGAGCTGTACAAAAAAGATCTTAATGGCCCAGATAAACATGATAGTGTGATTACTCACCTAGAGTGGGACATCCTAGAGTGCAAAGTCAAGTAGGCCTTAGTAAGCATCACTATGAACAAAGCTAGTGGAGGTGATCGAATACCAGCTGAGCTATTTCAAATCCTTAAAAATGATGCTGTGAAAGTGTTGCACTCAATATGCCAGCAAATTTGGATAACTCAGCAATGGCCACAGGACTGGAAAAGGTTAGTTTTCCTTTCAACACAAAAGAAAGGCAATGCCAAAGAATTTCCAACCACCACACAATTGCACTCGTCTCACACACTAGCAAAGTAATGCTCAAAATTCTCCAAGCGAGGCTTCAATGATATATGAACCGAGAACTTCCAGATGTTCAAGCTGGATTTAGAAAAGGCAGAAGAACAAAAGATCAAATTGCCAATATCCATGGGATCATGAAAAAAGCAAGAGAATTCCAGAAAAACATCTACTTCTGCTTCATTGACTATCCTAAAGCCTTTGAATGTGTGGATCACCACCAAACGGTGGAAAATTCTTCAAGAGATGGGAATACTAGACCACCTGACTGCCTCCTGAGAAATCTGTATGTAAGTTAAGAAGCAGCAGTTAGTACCAGACATGAAACAATGGACTGGTTTCAGATTGGGAAGGAGTACATCAACGATGTATATTGTCACCCAGAATCATGTGAAATGCTGGTTTGGATGAAACAAAAGCTGGAATCAAGATTGCAGGGAGAAATATCAATAACTTCAGATATGCAGATGACATAACCCTTATCAAAAAGCAAAGAGAAACTAAAGAGCCTCTTGATGAAAGTGAAAAAGGAGGGTGAGAAAGCTGGCTTAAAACTCAACATTCAAAAAACGAAAATCATGACATCAGTACCACCACTTCATTGCAAATAGATGGGGAAACAATGGAAACAGTGAGAGACTATTTTCTTGGGCTCCAAAATCACTGCAGATGGTGACTGCAGCCATGACATTTAAAAACGCTTGTTCCTTGGAAGAAATGCTATGACCAATCTAGATAGCTCTTAAAAAGCAGAGACATTACTTTGCCAACAAAGATCTGTCTAGTCACATCTATGGTTTTTGAAGGTGTCATGTATGGTGAGAGTTGGACCATAAAGAAAGCTGAGCACTGAATAATTGACGCTTTTGAACTGTGGTGTTGGAGAAGACTCTTGAGAGTCCCTTGGACTGCAAGGAGATCAAACCAGTGCATCCTAAAGGAGATCAGTCCTGGGTGTTCATTGGAAGGACTGATGCTGAAGCTGAAGCTCCAATACTTTGGCCCAATGCCAAAGACCCTGATTCTGGAAAAGATCAAAGGCAGGTGGAAAAAGGAATGACAGAGGCTGAGATGGCTCGATAGCATCACCAATCTGATGGACCTGAGTTTGTGCAAGCTCCAAGAGTTGGTGATGGACAGGAAAGTTTGCCTTGACAGTCCATGGGGTCACTGAGAGTTGGACACAACTGAGCAACTGAACTGAACTGAATCCTTCTTCCTAATATATCTCACCAGCAAGTCATCAATTTTATTAGTCTTTCCAAATAACATGCTTTTGATTTTGTTGACCCTCACTATAGAATCTTTCTTTTGCTTGTGATGTAATCAATTTCTATTCATATATTCTATTTCTTTTAGGTTTCTTTACTGTTCTCTTGAAAGCTCAAAGTGGAAACAGTTCATTAATGATATACTCTGCATATAAGTTGAATAAACAGGGAGACAATATACAGTTTTGTCATACTCCTGTTGGATCTAGTCTGTGCTAAACTCCATCTATTGATTTTTTTCCCATCCAATTGCATTATTCAGCTCTACGATTTGCTTATTTTTTCATCATTTTCTCTTTGTTAAAATTCTTACTTTGTTCATAAGTTGCTCTGCTAACCTCACTGAGCACCTTCCTAATCATTATTTTGGATTATCTGTTTGACATATCACAAATCTTTATTTCACTACAGTCCACTCCTGGAGAGTTTTTTCTTTTATTTGGAACATATTTCCTTGTTTTTGTTCCCCCTTAACTACTTCTGTTGATTTCTATGAATTAGATAAAAGAGCCACCTCTCTAAGTTGAGGGACTGGTCTCAAGTAAGAGATGAACCCCATCCAGCTAATCTGGGTGATTCTCAAATTTCTGTGCTATTCTAACTGGAAAAGCTGGGACACTAGATCTGTCATCAAACCCCTACCAGGAAAAAACTAGTAGCTGGGTTTTATTGCTGGCACCAGCCTGGGAAAGGAGTTGTGGAAAGAGGGTTCAGGGCTCATTCAAAACTGCCACTTTGTTCTCTGTGGACCCCAAGAAACTAGAGAATATATGGCTGCATTGGCTCCCAGAGGCAAGCAAGTGAGAAACTAGATCTTCAGCCAGTAGTCAGAAAAGTCTACTATACTAGATGTGTAGTCCAACTCCTTTCAGAAAGAAGATGGTGACTTGGTTTATTTCACTGGAGTAAGCCAGAAGAAAAGCCATGGAAAGTGCCCACACACAGGTTCAAAGTCCTAGGAGACTAGTGATTGCCTGTCTCATCAGTTCCCAAAGACAGCTGAGTTAGAATCCCGAATCTGGTCAGCAACTAGAAAAGTCACGTGCATTCTAATCCCTTCCAAGGAGAACTGGAAGCTGGGCTTTATTGCCTGCTCATTCTAAACTGAGCCAGTGGGGAGAGCTACATGAATTGTTTGAAAACTACCTTTTTGTTCTTTATGGCCCCAAAGGTCTAGCAAACACTGGGCTCCATCAGCTGCCAAACATAGACAAGCTAGTAGACAGTCCCTTTGATAACAGCCAGAAAAGTTGGAGTGCTAGATATGTGGCAAAATCTTTTGTCCTCAAGGAGAAGCTGAGAGATTCCTCTCAACTGTATGAGGTTGTGTTAAGAATGGAGTTTATGATGAGAATGTATTTCAGTTTTTCCTGACTCTTTTGAGGTGGGCATTTTCTTAGTTGACCAACATGCAGGTATCTCTCAACTATTTTCTGGATTTCTCTCAGAGGCAACTGATAGATATGTAGTTGCTTACTCAGTGTGTTTATGGGTAGAGGGAAAAGTCAGGAGCCTCCTATTCCGCAATCTTGCTGTTGGTGGTGATGGTTTAGTCATACAGTCCTGTCCTACTCTTTGCAATCCCATGGACGGTAGCCCGCCAGACTCCTCTGTCCATGGGATTGGGTGGAGTGGGTTGCCACTGCAAGAAAGCTGGAATGGGTTGCCATTTCCTGCTCCAGGGCAATTTTGCTGAGAATAAAGCTAACCCTATTTTCTTTTTAAAATATTCTTTTTGCATTTGGTGTTCTTCAGTTTCATTACAATATGTATAAATATGGATTTCTTTCCATATATCTCGCCTGGAAATCATTGGAATTTTTAACTATGGATTTTGTTGTCTTCCATTAGTTCTAGGAAATTCTTAGGATTTGTTTTATACTTTTCTTCTTTTGTATCTTATATCAGATTATTTTAGATCTTGTCACAATATCCTCCATCTTAACTGTTTTTTTTAAATACCTTATTTTGTGTCTCTGTGGTGTATTGCAAATAGCTTCAAATACATCTTTCATATCATTAATTTGCTATCTAATCTCTTGTTTTGCCTAACTATTGAATTTTTCACAATATATTTGTCATTTTAGGTAGTTCTGCCTGATCAATTTTGATAGACTTTTGTTTCTTCATTATACTCCTCATACTTTACTGAGTAAATGAGAAAATAATATTTATTAAGCATACTAATTTATATTTATTATCTTACTATTTCAGCATCTGCAGTGTTTTCAGATCTGCTTCTGCAGTTTGCTATTTCTACAAAATTTCATTCATGTATCTTGTTTATTTGCATGTCTTGTGACAATTTATTTTCCTTGAACTTGGATGAGAGTATTTTGTGGACTGAGAGTATGGTGCAAAGAGAATTTGAGCTTACTTCTGGCAGTTACTTCCGTGTATTACCAAAACAGGATCCTTTACATTTTCTGCTGGTTTTAGAGGCTATACGGTAATATAACTTTTGAATCAAAGTCCAGATAAGAATAGACCTAGAAAATTTCCAAGACATTTTGTATTTTTTTTTTCTGAACCACCTAGGGCCAAATTAAGCCAGTCAAGTTTTCCTACTACCTCCTGCTGTAGAGGCTAGTGTTTTTGTTGTTTATCTAGTGAGGTGGTCAAATAAAAGGATTCTCAGATTCTTGAAAGGGTCTCATGTGCCTTTTCAGCTAACAAGCTTTGTCTTTTGTCCTCAGTTCATGATCTTTCAAAATCCAAGTTACAGGCAATAATGCAAAAGAAATTCCCTGTATTGCCTATCACAATGCAGGTGCTGCCTTGCTATTTTGGATTTGTGTTCTTAGCACCTGGCTGGCGCCAGGAAATTTCCCTAATTCACCCATCAGATTATCCACATAGTTAAGAATGTTTTATCCATTAATTTTATTTCTTCTAGTTCACCATATCCCTAAAACTCAAATGATGTTTTCATATTAAATTGCTTCTAGATATTACTGATGCCTATTTTTCTTTAGCTCCTAAATACTAATTTGATTAATAGAGGTCCTGTTTTCTCTCTCAGATAAAAATATAAGAATACAAGATCTACATATCTCAGAATTATTACTCTTAGTAAAAGGCAGCATAGCTTGGCAGTTACATGGAACATAAACTAAGGCAAGAAAGCTACTGGGAAAAGATTTTTTTCTCTTTGGGCTCACTTATGACAGAAAGGAATCTGAGCAGCATATCATCCAGATATTTTTCCCTATGGTTTTCTTCACTATAAATTTGCAGCTCAGTTAAAAGTTAGGCAAAATAGAGAACATACTCCAACAACATACATTACAAGTTGGAGAAAAGTGCAAAAATGGGGATAAGGAGAAAATGCTTCTCACTCCAATATTGCAAAATGCCAGGCACCATTTCTATACTCATTATTTCCTTCATTCTTTCATTGACATTTACCTAACATTTACTATGTATACACCATTGTTCCAGGTGTTGGGGATATAACACTGAATAAAGGAATATATGAATGATGACACATAAATGAATACATAGAAAAAAGATAAGAATACAAACGGTGACAGCTCTTTGAAAATGACACAATACTATAAAACTCTTTTGTTATTATCATCTTGACCACAAGAGAATCTGGATAATTCTGTGGATTATGGTTATAAAAGTTGTGTTTTCCTTACACACAAGAGCAAATACACCTTAGTAGACTTGAAGTTTCAAAGCAATTTTCACTGGCAAAGTTTCTGACTTATATTCAAAATTCTGTTAATCTACAATTGGACACTTCTCAATTCTCATTCAGTCATAAATGCAGAAATAACACTCTATAATTCACATTAACTTTTCCAATAAATTAATCGATTTTAGCCTAGACAGTGTTCTAATTCAGCTTCTATTTTCTCCAACAGTAAATCTCAGGTTTCATTTCCACAGCCAGCTATGGACCAGAATGAAAGATTTAACGAAGCTTCAGCTTGGTAGTTGTTGAGTAAGCACTCTGATACATTTCTACACTATAAACATTAATGAGACTTACTCCCAACAGAGTATTTACTACATCAATTTATTTCATAGTATTATGTTTGCAGAAGCAAGATAGAGCAAAGGTTGTTTTGGATCCTTTACCAATACCGCTTCCTGTAAACAAAGAAAAGTGCAACCATTTAATTTACAAAATCATTTTAAAAGGCTAAATGCTCAATAAATTCTGCTTTATCTAGTTCAGACAGCCTCAGAAGCTATTTGTAACTTGGGTATAAAATGTATATAAAATTGAAGCATTTTTATACCAGCTTTCTGTCCCTGACTTTGACTGGAACTGAATTTCAAAGGTTGTTGAGACAGTATTGGGATTTCTGGGCAATATATTTGAAATTCCATCCTGCCCTGATAAGGGAGGCAGCCACTTATTTTATGAAAAGGAAGTCTCCATTACTATGTGTATGCCCACTCTCATCCAAGCTACACACACACACACACACACACACACACACACACACACACACACACTACTTTTTCCTTTTCTCCAACCACTGCCATTTCTTGCCTCTCACTTTCAACTAAAGCGAGAAAAGAGAAGAACCTGAAGGAAGACAACTTCAAAATCTTCTGCCTTCTTCTATAACCCTAATATAGAAAAACGTATCTGGGATAAACTGGACCTCTTACACAAGCATCCCCTGACACAATTCTGTTTAGTACTATGAAAAATGTGATACACAATCCTATCTGTCCACTCTTGCAAATTTCACCTCACCATTCTAGTCACTCCCCATATACAGACTATTTCTACTTAAGTAACATAGGTACCCAGAAAA
The DNA here is from genome assembly GCF_023699985.2 of Odocoileus virginianus. NCBI lineage: Eukaryota > Metazoa > Chordata > Mammalia > Artiodactyla > Cervidae > Odocoileus > Odocoileus virginianus. The sequence goes on from NC_069680.1 coordinate 57,524,794, forward strand.
TAAATTTTCAATAAAAAGTTATGCCATCTTTGGGGCTAAGTAATATTTATAATTTTTCTGATGGCTCCAATAAACTAAGAATTGTAGGATAAATTTTGTTGAATTTTAATTAAGCACATTAATCTCTACCTGTGAGAATTCAGTATAACACAGAAGTTAGAAATATCTTCCAAAGTCAGACAGACTAGATCCTGATTACTAACACTCACTAGCCTTCTGATTTGGAAAAAACTAATTTAATGTTTTATTTTCTGTAAAACAACAACAACAAAAACCCACTTCTATGGTTTGTTGTTATTTAGTGGGTAAGTTGAGTCCAACCCTTTGCAACCCCATAGACTGTAGCCCACCAGCTCCTCTGTTCATGGGATTTTCCAGGCAAGAATACTGAAATGGGTTGCCATATCCTTCCCCAGGAGATCTTCCAGATCTAGAGAGTGAACCCTACATTCTACATTGCAGGCAGATTCTTTACCACTAAGCCACCTGGGAAGTCCCCACTTATATGGACACTTGTAACAAGTGATAAATTTATGTTAGATGTTTAGCTATCAAAAAATGCTACATGTTGTTATATGGGGGATCTAATGTTCTGCTAGTATCACTGGTATAAAATTAGTTAAAAACATAATCTTGCCTACAGGATATTTTTCAATCTTATTGTGAAGACAAAACACTCATCTAATAGACAAGTTTACCAGGTACTCATTACACAGGGCAAACATTTAGATGATCGGGTATTATTAAAGAATCATCATTATTTTTCCACCTTATCTAGACGAACAGGTCCTAAAATTTTCACATAAATGCTGAAATTGGGAACTTAATAGATTTTTTTCATTGATGCCAATAATTAGGAATTGAATAATATTAGATTAGAAATGAAAATATCTATTTAAGATGTGTGACTAAAGTAAAAGCATATGGAAAGGTTATTTTAAAATTAAATGAATTATATATCTAATAAGTTTATTGTGAAAGTAATAATGTTAAGAGCAAGACAAGAATTATAGGCTATGTGCTTTTTTAAGTTATCAGTAAAACTTTAGTAATTTTAACTGTGCTTTTTTTTTTTTCATTATGGAAGTATCTGCTTCCAAATAGTCACCTCCGCCATTAATAATGAAAGCTAAAATCTACTGAGAACTTATTATATGCCAGTCACTGCTGTGATCATTTTTACATGTATTATTATTCACTGAGTTAGACAACACTAAGGTACAGGTCCTATTATCATTATTCTCAATTTATAGGTGAGAAAATTAGAAAATTAAGAGTTGAATAAAATAGCTTACTTAAGATTGCATGGGCAGCAACCTTCACAGCTGATATAGGAACCCAGGCATTCGGTCTCCTGAACTCTTATCTTTAAGCATTATATAGAATTGTCTTCCATTACACAAGTACATATCTGACTTGGATAACCAATGGTCTTTGACATTGTATTGGAATGTCTGAGAAATATCTCAGCTCAACATTTTGAAAACTAAGTTGCTGATCTTCCTCTCAAAACTGACTTCACCCATGTCTTCCCCATCATAATCGATAAAAACTCATCCAATTGCTCAAGCCAAAAAACAAACAAACAACAACGATAACCTCATAATTATCTGTGGGAGGAACAGAGACGTACTGCCCATGTCTCTCTCCCAGGTAGGACTTGCTGCCTAGCTGTGGAGAGTGGGACCAGCAAATGTCCCTGGCTGTCAGTTCCTCCAGGATCTACCTCAGCTATAGAGAGGTTATCCCCACTCCCCATGTCTGCAGGTCAAACCCTTTCCAGGGCAGGGTGACCTGCCTCCAGTGACTGAAAGAGGCTGACTATTTTTACCCGACAAGATACACTTGAGGTTGAGACTCTCGCCAGAGCTCCCTGCTCACTGGTTCAGCTTTGGAGGTCCAGCTCACAGGTAGACTTCATCCTCTACCCAGTCCTGCTCCCTTCCTCTTCCTTCACAGAGGTTAATTCCTAATAGCACGTTGTATCCCAACCTCTGTCTAGTGTGTGCTTCTAGAGGATCTAAACTGCAACACCAGCCATGACCCTTCCCTTTCTCTCACACCCTACAACTAATTTAAACTGTCAAATCCAGCTGGCTCTTCTTGCAAAATTTAGCCTCAATATTCACTAGCCACCCTAGTCCAGACTAAAATGTAAAGAGGTCATGAGAGCAGTGCTCAATTATACCCCAAACAGAAAGAACAGTTCACATGGAATGAATAAATTCTATATTTCATAAATTGATCTATGTAAAATAAAGTCATGTCAATCTAATTAACAATCACAATTTAAATTCATTGACGTCCTTGGAAGAGATGTAAAGGAATCAGAAGTCTACGGATAGAATGTGGTTGTTGTTTAGTCACTCAGTCGTGTCGCCTCTTTTGAGACCCTGTGGACTGTAATCCTCCAGGTTCTTCTGTCGAAGGAATTTCCCAGGCAAGAATACTGGAGTGGGTTGGCATTTCCTACTTCAGAGGATCTTCTCCACCCAGGGATTGAACCCATGTCTCCTGCATTGCAGGCAGATTCTTTACCACTGAGCCACCCAGGAAACCCACTGGTAGAATGCTGCTGCTGCTGCTAAGTCGCTTCAGTCGTGTCCGACTCTGTGCGACCCCATAGACGGCAGCCCACCAGGCTCCGCCGTCCCTGGGATTCTCCAGGCAAGAACACTGGAGTGGGCTGCCATTTCCTTCTCCAATGCATGCATGCATGCTAAGTCACTTCAGTCATGTCTGACTCTGAGACCCCATAGATGGCAGCCCACCAGGCTCCTTGGTCCACAGGATTCTCTAGGCAAGAATACTGGAGTGGGTTGCCATTTCCTTCTCCAATGCATGCATGCGTGCTAAGTCACTTCAGTCATGTCCGACTCTGTGCAACCCCATAGACGGCAGCCCACCAGGCTCCCCCGTCCCTGGATTCTCCAGGCAAGAACACTGGAGTGGGTTGCCATTTCCTTCTCCAATGCATGCATGCGTGCTAAGTCGCTTCAGTCGTGTCCGACTCTGTGCGACCCCATAGACGGCAGCCCACCAGGCTCCTCGGCCCACAGGATTCTCCAGGCAAGAACACTGGAGTGGGTTGCCATTTCCTTCTCCTCACCGGTAGAATATCTACCTGCTAATCAGTTCACTGGAAAACACAGACAATGATTGAGACTGAGTAGGATTTTTATTTACTCATACTCTGAACTCCAACCCAAGCATCTTAAAACACACACATTTAATTATTTTCATACAGGTATATCAAATCACATTTTAATTTTCTCTCAACTTACCTCAAGCTCATCAAGGGCACTTCCCAGGGTTGCTGCCTGAGGCTCTGGTGGGGCTAACATGTTCTGGATGCCCTGTGAAGCATTTGAAATTACATTGAGGGCATTCTGAATTTCTCCACAAACTGTGTCCTTGCTAGCTTTAAGGGATGCAACATCAGAATGTTCCAAACAAGCTGAACAAATTGAATGCAGTATGGGGGAGTTCTCCTTCAATGAGGCCCGGGCACCTGCAATTTCATCCCTCTGATTTGGAGATTTTAGGTCCTGAGGAGAGAAATAAAAAGAGAGATTATGGAAGAAAGATTTATACAAAGAAGCTCCATTTTTCTGTCAATATAAACAAAAACATAATAGATACTAGGAAGTCATAACTATAAGTTAAACTTAGGGCATAAATTATTTCTACACTCTTGATTCTGTTAAAAGTTCTATAAAGCTTACCAATTAGCAAATAAAGGACACAATGGTACAGATGTGCAATAACTTTTACAAGTGTCAGCCATATACTTATGTCAGAAAAATACTCTGGCCTTCACATTATTAACTGAATTATAAGAGGGCTTCAATTCCAAGGATGCTGATTACCTATTTGCATACACATGATACTTCCATTTAATCTTTTTGTTAAAACTAAACCAGTTAAGAATACTAAATTAAACCTCCCACCATTCAGCTATCTTTCATTCTTTTTCAGAAATACTTGCTAATAAATTAATCTTGGATCTTTCTTTCTTCAACATTTATTTAACATATAGTTATTGAGCAATTAGTATATGCTAGCCCTTGAGGCTTCCCTGGTAGCTCAGATGGTAAAGCGTCTGCCTACAATGCGGGAGACCTGGGTTCGATCCCTGGGTCGGGAAGATCCCCTGGAGAAGGAAATGGCAACCCACTCCAGTATTCATGCTTGGAAAATCCCATGGACAGAGGAGCCCAGGGGGCTACAGTCCATGGGGCCACAAAGAGTCGGACACGACTGAGCGACTTCAGCTCAGCTCAGCCCTTGTGCTTAGATGTCAAGTGCACAGAAGGGAACATTCCTACAGGGACCTTGTTCTCCTGAGGCTTATATTCTTGTTTGAGGGAAAGGGGATCGAAAGCAAATGATAAATTATGTAAACAAATACATAAGACAATCTCAGGTAATGACAAATTCCATCAGGAAAACACAAAAGTGAGTGTCAGCAACTGACAAGATGAGAAGCTAGTTTAGCTTGGGTGGTCAGAGGAGATAATTCCTCAGAGACGACATTTGCAATAAATATAAATAAAAAGCATTTCAAACAGTGGGAGGAGAGGAAAGAGAAAGTCCTATGTAAGTGATAGTGGATCAAAACCAGCTCAAACCTACAGGAAAAATCCCTGGCAAGTACTATCTTAGCCAAGAGATGAACGTTAACATCATCAATGATGTCACAAGGATATCGATTGATTCTTGATATATTATGACAAGATGACTACTTCACCTGCCCGGAATTCTCTCTAAAGCCCATAGTCTCAATCTAATCATGAAAAAACAACAACAAACAAAACCAGATTGGGGGAAATCCTGCATGATATCTGGACAGTATTCCTGATTAAGGTCCCAGAAAACAAAGAGACTGACTGAGGAACTATCACAGAGAAGAGAAACTGGAGAGACATGACAAGTAAATGCAACACAGAACCCTGGATCAGATCCCGGAACAGAAGGAAGACATTAACGGAAAAAGTGATGAATTCCAAATAAAGTCCAGAGTTTAGTTAACAGCAATTCATCAATGTTTGCTCATTGTGGCAAATGTAAGACATTAACAGTGCAGGAAATCAGAAGAGTAGATCAGAAATTTTTGTATTATCTTTGCAACTTTCCCAGAAATCTAAAATTATTAATATAAAATAAAAAGTGCACTTTAAAGAAAACTAACTCAAGTGACCTGAACAATAATTTTATGCATTCCACACATAATATCTCATGTAATACTTATAAAAACTCATGGTACCTATTATTTCTCTTTTTAAAGATGAGAAAACTGGCTTCCTGCAAGAGTGACATCTCCAGGATCTTACGCATTAACTTTCCACGATTTGTTGCACAGTGATTTGTATTTATTGCCTCAAATGTAGTAATACCTTTAAAAAGTCTGGAAACTCAGAATTAGGGGTATAAAAAATCATAAATTATATGTTTAATTTTTATCTGACATACCCCCAAATTTTATCTTTCAGAAAGTTAGGTATGGTATGGGTTCCGGCGCCAACTGACTGAGCTACATGTAGCATTTCTTGCATCGTAACACAAGTCAGTGTGACTGCTAAGACATGATCTTAACAGCTTCTCGCAGGAAAAGGATTTCTCTCATTTGCTATTATACAAAGATGAGGACTTGTGTTTTTTTGCTTTTTTTTCCCCCCAATTATTTTTATTAGTTGGAGACTAATTACTTTACAATATTGTAGTGTTTTTTGCCATACATTGACATGAATTAGCCATGGATTTACATGTGTTCCCCATCCTGAACCCCCCTCTCACCTCCCTCCCCATCCCACCCCTCTGGGTCGTCCCAGTGCACCAGCCCTGAGCCCTTGTCTCATGCATCCAACCTGGACTGGTGATCTGTTTCACACTTGATAATATACATGTTTTGATGCTGTTCTCTCAGATCATCCTGCCCTCGCCTTCTCCCATAGAGTCCAAAAGTCTGTTCTATACATCTGTGTCTCTTTTTCTGTCTTGCATATAGGGTTATCATTACCATCTTTCTAAATTCCATATATATGCGTCAGTATACTGTATTGGTGTTTATCTTTCTGGCTTACTTCACTCTGTATAATGGGCTCCAGTTTCATCCATCTCATTAGAACTGATTCAAATGAATCCTTTTTAATGGCTGAGTAATATTCCATTGCATATATGTACCACAGCTTTCTTATCCATTCGTCTGCTGATGGGCACCTAGGTTGCTTCCATGTCCTGGCTATTATAAACAGTGCTGCGATGAATGTTGGGATGCACGTGTCTCTTTCAGATCTGGTTTCCTCGGTGTGTATGCCCAGGAGTGGGATTGCTGGGTCATATGTATTATACAATGACTTACAGTTTATAAAGTGTTTCTGGATAGTATCTCACTGATCATCACAACACCCCTTGAGGCAGTTAGGCTGGTGTTATCAGCCCCATTTTGGCTAAATAGGTATTTAGTATTGGGAGATTAAAAAGCTGGCAGAAGAACTGAGATGTAAACTTAAATCTTCTGATTGCAAATCCCATGACTAATTCACAAGACTCCTCTATCTTGGAATAATGCTGCCTGGGGCTAATAAATGGCTGCACTACTATATTTTTAGCTCCTCCTTTTCTCAAAATAAAGGCTGTCTGCTACTTCAGGTGGCCTTTGAGAGAGAGTAACTTTTTTACAAGATGCAGGAGGACAGTTAGAAGTAGCTGTCAACTCACTGTTCATACTCATTAATAACCCCAGAAAAGACATTGCATGATTTTCTTGACTCGCTATGATTTCCCCTATAGATTTCTGGTCTGGGTTCTAGTTTCAGCTCTTAGTACTAAGCTGGGCAAGTCTACTTATCAGTGTCTGTGTTTCCATCTGTAAAAATGAGGATAACTGTACTCCTGCCAACCCGGTAAGGGGATTCAGTCAGTGGCGTAACAGAATTGGAGTATGCTTGTAAAGTAGTAGAGAATTACAGAAAGCATTCAGAAATATTTTATTCCTAAAATTTATCAAACTTGGGGCACTGTTTTTGTTCTGTAATAGTCTTAGTGATTTTCATATTCCCAACAGTTTTGTACAACTGTGTGTGTGTGTGTGTGTGTGTGTGTGTGTGTGTGTGCGCGTGCGCGCGCACTCATTCAGTCATGTCCAGTTCTTTGCGACCCCAAGAACTGTAGCCCACCAGACTCCTCTGTCCAAGGAATTTTCCAGGCTAGAATACTGGAGTGGGTTGCCATTTCTGACTCCAGGGGCTCTTCCCAACCCAGGGATCAAATCCACATCTGTTGCTTCTCCTACATTAGCAGGTGGATTCATTATCTACATTTATCTCAATGTGACTTAGAGGAAAAATAATTTAATGTTTAAAAAGGATGTACACTCCTCCAAAGAATAATGACACCATGTATAAATATTCATAAAGAACTGAAGAAAATTCTCTGCATATTACAGTATAGCTATAACTATATAACTTCTTCTGAAATGACCTGCACATTATACTTCTCTATTTAGAATGACAAGGTCAATGTTTAGGTAGTTTCTGGAAGATGAAAGTCGGTGAACATGTATTATTACAAAGAAGGATAAAGTTAAAACATTATTCCTTATATATATATATATATATATATATATATATATAACTGTTAATTGTGTTAACTTTTATGCTCTAGGAACTTTGAAGTTTTAAAAATTGTAATATATTTTGGCTTTTGAGCCTATGCCTTGTTATCTCTGCCCAAAGCAATTACAGAATTCTTAATGAGCACTGATAGCCTAAATGGCAAGCCAACAAAGCTTGTTAGAAAAGTTCAGTGAATGTTACAAAAATATCATATTATGGCAGCAGGTGGAAAAAGAAGGCAGTTTACAGAGTTTAGGAAAGAAAAATTGAGAAGACAAGGTTATTTCTCCTAAAAGACACCCCAAAGGATAAATTTAATGTAGTAAATAAGCACACAAATAAAAGGACAGCTAATGAATGTCACACTTCTAAACAAAAGTGGTTCTTTTGCTTTAGCAATCATACCAAAGGTCCATAAGCTGTCTATTTATACTTAATTTTTTTTTCAGATTTTTTCCATTTATTTTTATTAGTTATTATTAAATTTAAAACCAGGTCAAAATAGGAATTAAATGGTAGGGTCATTTAGGGATTTCTCTGGATGAAGAATTGTAAAGAATTGCATCTTGAGGACTAGTACTTATTTAATATCTTTTTCAATGCTCCAGAAGAAAAAGCTTACATGAGATTTCCAAGTTAAGGAGACATTAAATGCTTCCAGCTGATGAAGAAATACACAGATGGGACTTAAAAAGAAGACCTTACAAGTCTGTGCAAGTGGGTAGAGAAGCAACATATGAGTTTTAACCCTGGCAAGAGAACAAAATATATTTAGGGATTTTAAAGATCATAAAGTATAAAAAAGGAGGACTCTAAGCTATCAGTTAATTAATTCAACTGTTCATTCAACAATATTGTTGAGCCCCCCCCCCTTTATATATTAGGCAGTGTGCTAAATGTTAAGCAAGCAAGATATAGAGCTTACAGATCAGAAGGGGAAAACAAAAAGTTTACATGGGAGTTAAAATAGAGTTATTGATAGCATAGAGGAAAGTTCTTCAGCTTGAGGGGAACTGAAGAAAAATTGTCAGAGGAGATGACTCTTAAACAGTGAGTAAAAATTATTCCTGTGAACAGTGTTGCAAAAACAACAAGTAAAGAAAACAGCATGTGCAAAGGCCTGAGGCATAACAGAGCACGGAGCATGCATGCTACTGCAAGTAGCTCTACAAGCATAGGGACGCTGAGCAAGAATGGTGATGAATCCATCTAGAAAGGCAGGCAGATGCCACACTAAAGAGTTGTGAGTGCAACAAGCTCAGATGTGTGTTCTTCAAAGATTGCTCTAGCAGTGACCATTTAGTGACTAAGAGAATGAAATTTCAGTCAGGGAGACCAGGCAATAATCCATGCAAGAGACAATGAGGACCTAAATGCTGAACACTCTTGCTAGCCTGTAGTAGGATGGGTCCAGAAATATTTACGAGGGACAAACGGTAAGACTTTGTGACACTTAGATGGGGGAAAGGAATGGAGGGATCTAGAAGCATCTAGAAAATTGTTTCAACCATTGTGTACCTCATGATGCATTTGCTAAGATGGAGAATATGGAAAGAATAATGCATTTGAAAGAGTAAGACAAAGTACATTTTGTTATCTGCCAAATGTGAGATGGCAGCATAATATCCAAATAAAAATATACTACACATGGATTGAGAATTGAACAAGAAATAGAGATCTGTGAATCAGCAGCTTATAGTTGGGAGCTAAAGTCATGTGTGTGGAAGTTACAGGGTCTTCACCAGGATAAATGTTACAAAAAGGAGAACCTGGGAGTAATCATAAGTTTTTTCTTGAAGATCTAAAACTGAAAGTTTTCTGCGCTAGCCCCAAAAACTAAATATGTACTGTAAATTAACAAAAAGGACATCAGAAGATATTGAACTCTCAAAAATAACAAAGAAGCAAGAAAAACACATACATCTCTTAGAGTTTAGGGCCCCAAATACTGTGGACAATTATGGTCACTATATTCTTTAAAAAGGAATCAAAAAATTTTAAAAAAAGAACAACTTGGAAGACTGTATGACTTCTGTATGAGGGAGCTAAAAATATAGGGTTCATTTGCTTCAAAAAAGGGAAATTTATATTGAAGTGCCCATGATTTTTTAACAGTATAGAAATTATAAATGAACTTTACAAGTTGTTGATGAACTTTTTTACTAAACATAGAAACAATAGATCAAGGAAGAAGCATTTTAGATTCTAGTGAAATCAATTAAAAATACATCTATTCATATTGCTGTCTCCCTCACTTCATTACACTTCCCTTGAATGCAAGCACATAGCTTAGTTATTTTTCAATTCACATGGCACATATTAGGATCTTAATCATTTTTTTAAGAAACAAATAGAAAAATGAGTAAGAAATAAGCAAGAGGAAGTTATATTCAGAAAGGGTAAGAAACTTGGGGTACGATTATTCCAAGAAAACAAATATATGGAAAATACACATAATCCAGAAAGTCTAGACAAACTTGCACATGATAATTCTACAAAAAGCTAAAGTGTACAATTAAATTATATCTATCTTTACATCAAATTTTAGTGAAATCACTGATACAACTGCTTTGGGAAACTGATAGTGTCTACTAAAGTTTAATACATATGTATATTCCCACAAGCCAACTTTGTTCCAGTCCTGGAGAAGATACACATTTATGGAAATATTTTCATGCTCACTAAAAGTCATATAAAATTTCTCACAGAAACACTCTTCATATAGACCCAAATTAGGAGCAACCCAAAGTGAGAAGAATGAACAAAATGTAGTTACATGCCACAGTATAAAATATGGAATGAAAATACAGACATAAAAGAGTACATATTAATATTATATGAGTCTGTCTATATAAAGTTCAAACTCAGCAAAGCTAATCTATAATTTTAGAAATCAGAATAGTGTTTATTCTTCCAGAGTGATTAGAGACTAGAAAGGGGCATAAGGGATCATTTGAATTCTGGTAATTCTCAGTGTCTTGCTCTGGGTACTTGTTACCTTGGAGGTGGTATGTTTAGCTTGCAAAATTCATTGACCTGTATGTATATAAGCTATACATTTCATGAATGCATATTATACTTCAATTTTAAAAATTTATATCAAAAATCAAACAAAACAAGTGTTACTAAAGCCAAGCACACATTCACTGGTATAAAAAGCTATATAGACCTGTCATGCTACATTTCTCATGATATTACAGGAAGGATGAAAAAAGTTGAATATGAAATATATTTATAGATATCATCTACCCATTTAAGGGCTTCTGTTTAAAAAAGAAAAAAATCTAAATGGTTCAAAAATAAGAAGGGAAAGTTCCTATAACTTGGCCATCAGAAAGGGCAAAGCTAAAGGATTTTCACAGCAATTGATGCCATACACCCTTGAAAAAATTCACATTTCAAAAAATCAGAGAAAACTTCCTTACTAAGCTACATCCCTGCTCAAGTGGAATAGCTCAGCAGATACTCTGCTCGACAAAGCAGAACTACATGCAAATTATTGCTTCTCTTCCAGGTGATTAAATGAAATTTCTAGAGCTGACAAAACCACTCTGGTTGTAGAGGGATGGGAACCCATAAAGAGCAGTTTTGTTTTCTTAAGACTAAGAGATATACAGCAGAAAAGTCTAATGGATAATTTGCTATTTGGATTCCATTCTTGGTTGGCTTTTATCCCATCTTCTTTCTGCCAAGATGCTGCCTGCTAACTGCTTCACTGGACTGGGCAGCTTCATGTTCTATTAGAAATCAAAATAGTGCAAACATCTGCTAATTTAAATGTTTTTCCCCAACATAAATTAGGAAGTGGATACTGAGCCTTAACTGAGCTGAGGGATATAACATGGTGAAACAAGAACAGACTGCAGAGATAAAAAGAAGGTTCTGAGGAATAAATAAAGATTTAAAAAATGGAAGATTTTATAATCAAAACATTATTAAGAAGCAGAGAAAGACCTTCACTGATTTTCCATTCTTATTTCTCATTTTCTATTTCATGTTAATATAATAAAATCAATAAAGAAGAAAATAAAAGAATTCTTCAAATTCAAATAGAAAACTGAGAAACTATATAATGATCTTATTGAGATATCCCCAAGGTATGTACTCTAAGCCAATAATACATACCTTGAGTATTTGAAATACACCAAAGTGAATATTGAAACTCCAAAGAAACCTCCTAGGAAAGCAATATTACTTAATTCTAATGCAGATTATTGTGTCAGTTAAGAAAATGTATAAATAAAGTTCAGAAATACATTGCATTCATTTTCTATCCATCTGAAAGAAATATAGTATGCATTAATCTATTATTTGCCTCAAATTTATATCTAAAAATAAATATTATCTGAAGTCATCTATCATATGATTATAGTAAAAGGAATAAGCAGAAAAGCATTAAAAAATGAGCTACTTCAATAAGATCCACTTGCTGTGCTTCATGCTACCCTTCCATTTGTGTCTATACTCTATCACTTGATCTAATAAAAATTCAAATATCCATAAGTCAGAAAACTTTTCCCATATAGATTAATTAGTACCTGTGAGAGTTATCTTGAATTTTAATATCTAGTCAAGGATAAATAATTATCATTATCTTTACAATTCTTTATATAAGTTTCTGTAACTCACTTGAGAGAAATAAATCACGGCTTCCCAAATATTCTGGTGCATCTCAGAAAATGAATAGAGTTACTTAGTATAAATGGGATCCACGCCCAGGGACACTGATGCAACTTCTTAGTTAATAATACTTTATATTCGTGGAGTGGTTTATCCTGCTTAATATGTTTCAAGTTATTCTCTCACAAAGAATACCTTGAGAAGATATAAAAAGTGCTATTATTTTTTTAAATTAATAAAATGTGATATTACTGATTGTTTCTAGTAAAGCCAACATTTATTAAATAGCTATAATGCTTCCTACAGGGAAACACTATTTTCTCTCATTTAATGGCCCAGTTATGAATAAGACCCAGGATTGGCTCCTATATTAACACTCTTTCTACCCAACACTGTTTCTTTTGTTATTGTCAGTAGCTTCATTATCTCTCACAAAGTCTAAGGACAGACTGTAGGTTCTGTAGTGGCCCAAAAGAAAATACGCATTTTAGGCATTCCTTCCTAACAAATAATTGTCACACCTAATACAACTCAGATAACAAACTCATTCCTTAACTCAGTTTTAGAATAAGGCTGATAAGAAAACCTCAGGCCAAAATTGTAACACTAGAAATTAAACTGTGATTGATAAGGTTATTTATTTTGCCAAAAAACATATTTGAAGAAAGAGTAAAAGTATCTTCTTGACCTTTTTAATCTATCTTTGATAAAGGAACAGCTCTAAACATAGCAACTTAGTAATGATAGCTTAATGGTTGCTTTTCCGAGAGGTTAAAAAAAAAAAAAGAAACTGTTTGGTTTTTTAGTTTAATTCAGCAGGCCTGACACCTGCTACAAGGTATGACTGCAAAGCTAAATCTATAAACTCAGGTGCTTATTTTAAGTGTGAAGCATGAATAGCCCAGATGTCAGTCAATAGAAAGTGGTGAAGCTCTCATACACTAGAGTGTATCTAGCCCATTTAAAAACCATTGAAATTCAATCGGCCAAACAAACAACAACAACAAAAATCCCTGACCTCTACTCTAATATTCTATCACAGACGTTTTTGTAAACCTTATGAATGCAGCCTCCATGGTTTATATTTATACCACATGTGTACCTGACCTTGGAAGAGACTGGAAAGATGGATAATACATATCCCTGGGCCTGAGGAGTCTACCAAACATGACGTGAGGCAAATGCTGAGCAACTCCAAGAATGAAGTCTGTCTCATAATGAAAACAGCATGAGTTTTGAGGTTACAAAAACACTCCAATAACTAACTTTACTTCAGTTACAAAATGGGGATGATAATTCCTACCTTCCAAATGAGGTTACCTAATTTAATGTGAAATATTTTCCAGAATTTTCTTATATGACCTCTCTCTATACAGCAAACTATTGGCCATATTCCCTCCTTAAACGTTTCTCCTCTGTCCTCTTAGATGACATTGAATACTAAATTTAAGTTAACAGGAAGTGACCTCTCTACCAAGCTCCAGGATAATAACTCAAGTTGGATCTCAAAATAAACATGTCCAAAACTGAGCCCATTGCTTTTCTTACACACACTCCCAAATATGCTTCTCCTTCAACATTCTCAGACTAAAAGGCCCCAACCCCCAACTTACTAACAATAAAATTAAGGAGTATCCTTGACTCTTCTATTCCCTCATTCCAATCATTAGGTAAGATCTGTTATTCTCCTTACCAAATACTTCTCCAGTCGGTACCCTTTGTTCTTATCCTCATTACTAGTAGTAGTCTAGAGAAAAAATGATTAGGGAGAAAAGGGAAGAAGTGTGATACAAGGAGGAGAGAAGAAATCACAGAATAGAGACACCTTTTTGGCTAATACAATATTTTGTCTATGATACAATTAGAAGAATCTCTCTAAACTTCAAATATGATCCTCACTCCCCAACTTGAAATTTTCAAATGGCTTTTAAATCAACCACAATAAATTTCATATCATTTACTATAGACAAGCATGATCTAACTCCAGCTGGAGTCAGAACATGTTAAATATGGGACATGTTTTCAGAAAGTTAAGTTAGATCTCTCTACATTAACCAATAATCAGATCTATCTGACTGAGGAAAACATAAATAACTTAGGTTAATAATCTTCCTAAGTTTTAAATATTCTTAGATGCTGATTTCAACAAAGTATTTATACAGTAGAACTGAACTAAGGGCTACGAGGAAATACAAATACAAAGTAAAAATAAGCACCCACTCTGAAGTCCTCCACTCTCTGGAAATTGTTAAATAATAATATGTTAAAGTAGTGAAAAAAAATTAGTGGGACAGATCAGAGTTATTATAGGAACTGTAAAGAAAAGCAGGGCTCAGCATTAAAGAATCCAACTGCCCATGCAGGAGACTAGGGTTTGGTCCTTGGGTTTGGAAGATCCCCCGGAGAAAGAAATGGCAACCCACTCCAGTATTCTTGCCTGGGAACTCCCAAGGACAGAGGAGCCTGGCAGGCAACAGTCCATGTGGTTGCAGAGTCAGACACAGCTTAGTGACTAAACAACAAAAAAGAAAAGCATGGGTAGGTTAAGGACTTCTTCACAGAGAGGCAGGTGAGCATTTCAAATTTATCAGGTAAAAGAGAGTAAAAAAAGCCGACATAAAGTCAGTTGGCTCTTTACACTTCCCTGGTGGTCCAGTGGTTAAGATGCCGTACTTCCAATGCAGGAGGCATGGATTTGATCCACGGTTAGGGAACTAAGACCCCAAATGCCATGTGCTGCGGCCAAAAAATAAAAACTAATAATAACTAAAAATAAAAGTCAGTTGGTTCTCTAGCATGCTTTTCAAACAAAGCATACCAAAACCTGAGCTCCTGATAATACCCCTCAACCCCCTACTCCCAGTATTCACCAGTTCAGGAAGTGGCAATTCTTTCAGTTGTCCAGGCCAAAAAACTTCTCAGCCTTTACCGCTGTTTCTTTCAAACCTCAAATCTGTCTTGTCAGCAAAATCTATCACTTTTACTTTCATTTATCGAGAATTAGGCATCTTATCACGTCTAGCATGTCATCAGGTCACTACTTTGCTCAAACTATCCTACATATCTTTCTGACCTCATCCTTACTACTCTCCTTGCTCACTATGATCCGGCAACATGGACCTCCTTGCTGGTTCTCTAAAACTCAATGCACATCCCACCTCTACCTTAGGCCATCCCATCACTGGTGCACTCTTCTGGATCTGTGACTGCCTCATTCTCTTACTCTTGAGTCTTTTGAGTCTTTACTCAAAAATCAACTTTTTAGCAAGACCTCCACCCTCTATCAAAAAATTCAACAATTTCACTCTCAGTATACCATACTCCTTCTCTGCTTTATTTTCTTCATATTACTATTTACCACTAATACACTTTACATTATTACTATTTACCATGTTTGCTTTTTGTCTTCTTCAAAAGCATGTAAGCTTCATGGGGGCACATGAAAGGTATTTGCCAAATGCTTATTAATGAATGAATGAACATAAACTCAAATTAAAATTTTGCAATTACTTTGAAATATCTCACACATACAAAAATTATCCTATCACATATGGGAATAAAATACCAGAAAACTGCATAGTTATACCTGGGAAGACAGATAAAGGACACAAAAATACATAGCACAAAACTTCCTGCTTCCTTTTCCCTCTTATTCCAGAGACAGATTTCAAAACAAGTTTACCTATATGTATGTATTATGATTTACTTTTGAGTTTTACTTATGTAAAACTATTTACTATTTCATACTGTCCAGAATGCATACAGAAAGCTTCTGAACTTAAAACACAATGGCTATGGCTGTAGTTGAAAGGTCAATTGTATATGTCTGTCTATTAGAAGGTAAGTTGTATTTAAAATCCAGATCCCTAACTAACAAAGATTTTGCCTTACTTAAGAACTAGATAGTGTGAATGTATCTTCTATGTGCTGAGTATCCACTGTTTAGTTTTTGCCAATTTAAATACTCATGTCTCTAGGAATGGCTGCAATCCACCCTGGTATATAAAATAAATTAGCATTCTTGCACTCTGGAGAAAAGTATGTGTTTAGCACCAAATGGAATCAGCAGATGACTAAATACTCTTTTTTGCCTTGTTTCCATAATAAATACAACAGATGCAAAATGCTGGAATGTGGACAACTCCTAGAAGGATGGTGTTTTCCTCTGATGCAGAAATAAGCCATTCAAAAATGCATTCAATATAGCACACAAGAATCAGCAAGAACCACCTGGTTTATTTATTGCCATCAAGGTGATGTTATGACTAACTATACCACAAATACCTCTGTAGCCCAAATGAAGCATAAGACTGTCTTTGATATTAAGCATCACTAATTATCTTATAAAGTTATAGCAATGGTAATTCAAGTCCAAGAGAAAGGATTGCCACATAAATGATTTAGAAAAACTATAGTTCACACTAAATACTGAGCATTACCTAAACTCAGGAACAGTTAAAGACATGAGATATGATCTCTAAAATATGAGGTAGTAGAAGATGACTCTTTCTATATTAAGTATGAAAAAAGTACCTTACTAGGAAGACCCAATTTCATCATATCACCTCTTTCAAAAGAATACTGCACAAAGAATGTGACAGAACATCACCCATGGTTCCATAAGGTTCTCTAGCTCCTACTACCCAAATGTAAGTTGAATTTTCATTCCCATGTTTATTCACTGTTGGATATGTAAGGAATGAATACTCAGAGACATTCAGTTTCAGTCAAAAAAAGACAAAGATATTCTTTAACCTGATAAAGGGGAAAACACACAGTAAGGAAGATCATGTGTGTGCTTAGTCACTCAGTCATGTCCTATTCTTTATGACCCCATGGCCTGTAGCCTGCCAGACTCCTCTGTCCATGGGCATTCTCCAGGCAAGAATACTGGAGTGGGTTGCCATGCCCTCCTCCAGGAGATCTTCCCAACCCAGGGATCAAACCCAGGTCTCCCACATTGGAGGCAGATTCTTTACCATCTGAGCCACAAGGGAAACCCAAGGAAGATCATACTTAATCTAAATGCTTAAAAGACAATGCTGTCTGCCTGTGATCAGAAATAAGACAAGAATATCCTCTTTCACTTCTATTCAGTATCTAGTAAAATAATTTAAGAAGGGAAAATAAGCAAAATGCATCTAAATTGGAAAAGAAGTAAAACTATTTGAGTATAACATGACCTGGTATACAGAAAATCCCAAGAATTTTTTTTTTTTTTTTAATTAGGGCCTGGTGGCTCAGATGGTAAAGCATCTGTCTGCGAAGCAGGAGACCCGGGTTCAATCCCTGGGTTGGGAAGAGCCCCTGGAGAAGGAGATGGCAACCCACTCCAGTACTCTTGCCTGGAAAATCCCATGGACGGAGGAGCCTGATAGGCTACAGTCCATGGGGTCGCAAAGAATCGGACACAACTGAGCAACTTCACTTTCTTTTCAATATATGAGATGAGCAGTGTTGCAGGATACAAGGTTAATGTACAAAAATGAATCATATATCTATACATTTAACAATGAACAATCTAAAAATAAAATAAAGGAAACAATACTATATATAATAGAATCAAAAACACATTTAGTAATGAATCTAACAAAATAAGTGCAAGACTTTCACACTGAGAGCTATGAAAAAATACAAAAACATTAAAAGATGTAAATAAACAGAGAAACTTTTCATGTCATGGAATGGAAGACAACAGTATTATGATCGCAATAATTCCCAAAACTAAATTATAAATTCAGTACAATTACTATCAAAATGCCAGTTGTATTTATTTTAGACATTGACAAGATGAATCTAAAATTCTTACAAAAATGCAAGGAACCCAAAATAGCCAAGATAATCTTTAAAAACAACAAAACTGGAGGACTCATACTTTCTAATTTCAAAACTTACTAAAAAACTACAAGAAAGTGTGATACTGGCATAAGTATAGATATACAGATCAATGGAATAGAATTGAGGTTTAAAAATAAACTCATAAGTTTACAGTCAATTAATTTTCAACAAAGGTATGTAGACAAACCACTGGAGAAAGAAAAATCTTTTCAATAAATAGTTCTGGGACAACTGTATCAGTTCAGTCGCTCAGTCCTGTTGGACTCTTTGCAACCCCGTGAAACGCAGCACGCCAGGCCTCCCTGTCCATCACCAAATCCCGGAGTTTACCCAAACACATGTCCATTGAGTCAGTGATGCCATCCAGCCATCTCATCCTCTATCATCCCCTTCTCCTCCTGCCCTCAATCTTTCCCAGCAACAGGGTCTTTTCCAATGAGTCAGCTATTCGCATGAGGTGGCCAAAGTATTGGAGTTTCAGCTTCAGCATCAGACCTTCCAATGAACACCCAGGACTGATCTCCTTTAGGATGGACTGGTTGGATCTCCTTGCAGTCCAAGAGACTCTCAAGAGTCTTCTCCAACACCACAGTTCAAAAGCATCAATTCTTCAGCACTCAGCTTTCTTTATAGTCCAACTCTCACATCCATACATGATCACTGGAAACACCATAGCCTTGACTAGACAGACCTTTGTTGACAAACTAATGTCTCTGCTTTTTAATATGCTATCTAGGTTGGTCATAACTTTACTTCCAAGGAGTAAGCATCTTCTAATTTCATGGCTGCAATCACCATCTGCAGTGATTTTGGAGCCTAAAAAATTAAAGTCAGCCACTGTTTCCACTGTTTCCCCATCTATTTCCCATGAAGTGATGGGACTGGATGCCATGATCTTAGCTTTCTGAATGTTGAGCTTTAAGCCAACTTTTTCACTCTCCTCTTTCACTGTCATCAAGAGGCTCTTTAGTTCTTGTTCACTTTCTGCCATAAGGGTGGTGTCATCTGCATATCTGAGGTTATTGGATATTTCTCCCGGCAATCTTGATTCCAGCTTGTGCTTCATTCAGTCCAGCATTTCTCATGATGCACTCTGCATCTAAGTTAAATAAGCAGGGTGACAATATACAGCCTTGACGTACTCCTTTTCCTATTGGGAACCAGTCTGTTGTTCCATGTCCAGTTCTAACTGTTGCTTCCTGACCTGCATATAGGTTTCTCAAGAGGTAGGTCAGGTGGTCTGGTATTCCTATCTCTTTCAGAATTTTCCACAGTTTATTGTGATCCATGCAAAGGCTTTGGCATAGTCAATAAAGCAGAAATAGATGTTTTTGTGGAACTCTCTTGCTTTTTTGATCATCCAGCGGATGTTGGCAATTTGATCTCTGCCTTTTCTAAAACGAGCTTGAACATCTGTAAGTTCATGGTTCACAGACAACTGCATATTTACATGCAAAAGAAGGAAGATGAACCCCTACTTCATACCATAGGAAAAATTAAATCAACATGGATCATGTACCTTATAATAACAGCTAGAACTATAAAGTCCATTCATGAGAGGTCTTTGCACACTTGCTTGTTCCTGTGGCAGAGTTGAGGGGGAAGGTTTTCCACATCACCACAGCATGCATCCAAGCATGAACTGAGTGAATACTCCAATCCTGCTTGGGAGCTTGGTTGTACATACAGACATGGCTCACACATGAAGCAGAATCTGAGAAGGATAGGGACAGCCACTTCTAATGCTTACACAGGCAACTCATCAGAAAAAGTCCCATTTCTGCCTACAGCCAAACTGCCACAGCTTGTATCCCAACACACCAACTGCTTTGAGGCACAGCTCCCACTGGGGCAAGACAGAGGCGTGGGGAGAGCAAGCCTTTTGGCAGAGGCTAAGGGCAGAGCCCAGTTATAAGAGACAAAGATGACTTAGACCCAAAACAGTACCTAAGTAAAGAAAGGGCAGGCATTACTGGTGCTATATAGGTAGCACATCAGAAGCAGTACAGATCTCTGACCCTGGCATGTCTACCATAGCCTGCATCCAAATTGAGTGTCTACAGCAGCTCCTCTTGCTCCAGCATTGCTCCTTTCTGGGATGAGGGCACAAACATAAAGGGAATGGAGCCAGCTTGGACCCAGCCCTCAGGGCTTCAGCTCCAACAATCTGAAACCTGTCCTTGCCCCTAATAGGGCAGTGATAAGCACCAGAGGGGAAGAACCAAGTCATACCTGAATCCAGCCATAGCCTCTTCATCTCCTGCCCCACTGCCACCAAGATGATAACTGCTAGCACACCCTGAGTAAATATGCAATTTGTATTCACATCAAATCCATCTCTCTCTCTCCCACCAAAGCCACTGGGCACACACATACTATACAGGGACATTCCCACATAGGGATATTCATTCTATTATTAGCATGCAATATGTGTTAAATAATTGTTTCACTTAATTTCATAGACAGAGGAAGTTAAGCAAAATGAGAAGACTAAGAAACTGGTCTCATTGAAAGAAAAGAGAAAAGCCTGGAAAAATAAACTAATGAAACAAGCAATTTACCAGGTAAACAATGTAAAGCACTAGTAATAAGAATGTTAATGGAATTAGGGAAAAGAATAGAAGAATACTGTGAGAATACTGACAAGAAACTAGAAAATATGAAAAAGAACCAGTCAGAAATGAAGACTATGATAACAACAATGAAATACACACTAGAAGAAATTAACAGAAAACTGGTGATACAGAGGAATGCATAAGTGATCAGGAAGACAGAATAATGAAAATCACCTAATCATAACAGCAAAATGAGAGCAGTTTAAGGGACTTGTGAGCCCACATTAAGTGTACCAACATTTATACTATAGGGGTCCAAGAAGGAGGAGAGAGAGAAAATGGTTGAAATTGTACTTGATGACATTATGATTGAAAACATCTTAAAGCTAAAGAAGGAAACAGATATCCAGGTATAAGAAACACAGATATCAAACATGGTGAATTCAAACAGACCAAAACCAAGACATATCATAATTTAAGCAGTGAATTTAAAGAGGGAATTCTAAACTTAGCAAGAGAAAATCAGTCCTACACAATGGAACCTCCATAAGGCTATCAGGTGATTTCTATGAAAAAACTCTGCTGGTGAGAAGGAAATGGAACCATCTATTCAAAGTGCTGAAAGGGAAAAACCTACAATCTATGATACTCTACCCAGCAAGAGTACCATATACAATCAAAGGAAAAATAAAGAACTTCTCAAACAAGCAAAAACTAAGAGTTTATCAATACTAAACCTGTTAAAGGGTTTAGTATTTTCCCCTAAGTGGAAAATAAAGAAGTAAGTATCTTTAATATCTAAATGGAATATAAAAGTAGAATCCATAGGAAAAGAAAAATCCCATTAGTATAGGCAAATAGACAATAAAGACTGATGACCAACCACCTAAATAAGGTAGTACAAAAATCAAAAAACAAAATGAAAAATCAACTGCCTCTACAGTAATCAACAAGATAACTTGAAGATGTAAATATAAAATGTGGGAAAGGGAGTAGTGAATGTAGATAGTTTTGGATGCATTTGAATTTAAAGGATTAACTATTTAAAGTAAGTAGATATAATTACAGGTCTACATATATGTACCCCATGATAACCACAAATCAAAAGCCTACTGTGTATATATACATATATATGTATATATACACATACTGTGTACACACACACACACATATATACAAAAACTAGAGAGAAAAAGCATAAGCATATTGCTAAAGGGACATTTTCTTTATCATATCAGCTTTAGATATGATATATATTTTTAGATGGAAAAGAGGAAGGGACAAGAGGAAGGGATGAATAAAAATTAACATATATTGAGCATCTACTATATAGGTGGTAATGTTCCAGGTGCTTTCCCATCTATATGAAGTAAGAATCCTTATTGTCATCCTTATACATAAGAACAGAAGCACAGAAAGTTTATAATTCATCCAACCTCATAGAACTACTACTATTGTTGGTACAGGAATCTAGATCCTTCTGACCTACATCCATGTTCTAAGCACAAGGTAATGCTACTCTTATTAACTTCTCTCAAACTCATTTTTCTACTATAATAAATGAGAAGTCTAACTTTTGAGGTGTCATTCTAAAATAAAAAAATTTTATGTGATTGTTCTTATGGTACAAAATTACAATAATTTCTGAAGTCTATTACAAATTTAAAATTCTCTAATTATGTCTTAAATAGTATTTAGAGGGAAAATTATACAAGAATACTAAGACAGTGCTTCTTCCATGTATTATGTTAATACACAGGTCAATTGACTGTGTATAGTGATTACTAAGTGTCAGCACTGCTATACCCAACCTATATATATTAAATGTTTTAATACTAATAACCCTATGAAACCTAGTATCATCCCCATTTTGCAAATAATGTTAACTGTCTAAAGCAAACAATACTGGTAAGTGATGGAGGTGGAGTTATAAACCAAAATATCTAGCTCCAGAATCCAGAGGCTTAATCACTAGGCTGTTAGACCTTTCAGTGAGAACTGAAAACACCCTAGTAGAGGTTCACAGTGTTTCCATATTCTATATTTCTTAATTGATCCAATTATATTGTGCTTATTATAAGGATAAAGAAAAAAACAGCTTGTTCAATGTCATATAGCAAGTAGCAGAAAACAAATTGAATTTTTGCAATACTGTGTGAAATTTTTCTTAATGAACTCTTACCACTAAAAACAAGCATCAGAGAGATATATAATAATTTAAATGTAAGGTACTAAATTTATAGATATTAATAGATATAATAGATGAGAGCAAAGGAGCAGTAAAATTGTGATTTCTCTCCTTTGAAATGTTCATACATGGTTAAATTTCATTTATCACTGAACTGGGTTAGATTACACTAAGGCCTTTGAAGCATAATTTAAGCCACTTAATTAAAATGTTAGAAAAATAATTATTTGCCCCCACATTTCCTATGCTTTGCTTTCTTTCTTTAATTTGATGTAAATTAATTTTTTCTTACTGTATTGATTATTCACCGAACTAGGAAACCTATTCCTCATACTAGGGAAGCAATACCTTATAATCTTGATTTTTGTTTTTAAAGTGGTGCTTTTTCAAAATTAATTTATTTTAATTGGAGGATACTTATTTTACAATATTGTGGTGGGTTTTGCCATACCATGAATCAGCCACAGGTGCACATGTGTTCCCCCATCCTGAATCCCCCTTCAACCTCCCTCCCTACCCTATCCCTCTGGGTTGTCCCAGAGCATTGGCTTTGAGTGACCTGCTTCATGCATGCAACTTGCACTGATCATCTATTTTACATATGGTAATATATATGTTTCAGTGCTATTCTCTCAAATCATCCCACCCTCGCCTTCTCCCACAGAGTCCAAAAATCTGTTCTTTATAGCTGTGTCTCTTTTGCTGCCTTGCATATAAGATCATTGTTACCATCTTTCTAAATTCCATATATATGTGTAATATACAGCATTGGTATTTCTCTTTCTGACTTACTTTATATAATAGGCTCCAATTTCATCCCCCTCATTAGAACTGACATAAATGTGTTCCTTTTATAGCTGGGTAATATTCCACTGTGTATAGGTACCACAACTTCCTTATCCACTCATCTGCCAATGGACATCTAGGTTGCTTCCATATCCTAGCTATTGTAAAAAGTGCCAAAAATAGTACTAGGGTACATGTGTCTCTTTCTTTTTTTTTTATCATTTTTTTTTTATTAGTTGGAGGCTAATTACTTTACAATATTGTAGTGGGTTTTGTCATACATTGACATGAATCAGCCATGGAGTTACATGTATTCCCCATCCCGATGCCCCCTCCCACCTCCCTCTCCACCCGATCCCTCTGGGTCTTCCCAGTACACCAGGTCCGAGCATTTGTCTTATGCATCCAACCTGGGCTGGTGATCTGTTTCACTATAGATAATATATATGTTTCGATGTTGTTCTCTTGAAACATCCCACCCTCGCCTTCTCCCAGAGTCCAAAAGTCTGTTCTGTACATCAATGTCTCTTTTTCTGTTTTGCATATAGGGTTATTGTTACCATCTTTCTAAAGTCCATATATATGTGTTAGTATACTGTAATGGTCTTTATCTTTCTGGCTTACTTCACTCTGTATAATGGGCTCCAGTTTCATCCATCTCATTAGAACTGATTCAAATGAATTCTTTTTAATGGCTGAGTAATATTCCATGGTGTATATGTACCACAGCTTCCTCATCCATTCATCTGCTGATGGGCATCTAGGTTGCTTCCATGTCCTGGCTATGATAAACAGTGCTGTGATGAACATTGGGGTGCACGTGTCTCTTTCAGATCTGGTTTCCTCAGTGTGTATGCCCAGAAGTGGGATTGCTGGGTCATATGGCAGTTCTATTTCCAGCTTTTTAAGAAATCTCCACACTGTTTTCCATAGCAGCTGTACTAGGTTGCATTCCCACCAACAGTGTAAGAGGGTTCCCTTTTCTCCACACCCTCTCCAGCATTTACTGCTTGTAGACTTTTGGATAGCAGCCATCCTGACTGGCATGTAATGGTACCGCATTGTGGTTTTGATTTGCATTTCTCTGATAATGAGTGATGTGGAGCATCTTTTCATGTGTTTTTTAGCCATCTGTATGTCTTCCTTGGAGAAATGTCTGTTTAGTTCTTTGGCCCATTTTTTGATTGGGTCATTTATTTTTCTGGAGTTGAGCTGGAGGAGTTGCTTGTATATTTTTGAGATTAATCCTGTCTGTTGCTTCATTTGCTATTATTTTCTCCCAATCTGAGGGCTGTCTTTTCACCTTGCTTATAGTTTCCTTTGTTGTGCAAAAGCTTTTAAGTTTCATTAGGTCCCATTTGTTTATTTTTGCTTTTATTTCTAATATTCTGGGATGTGGGTCATAGATGATCCTGCTGTGATTTATGTCGGAGAGTGTTTTGCCTATGCATGTGTCTCTTTCATTCTGGCTTCCTCGGTTTGTATGCCCAGCAGTGGGATTGCTAGGTCGTACGGCCATTCTATTCCCAGTATTTTAAGGAATCTCCACACTGTTCTCCACAGTGTCTGTACCAGTTTGCATTCCCACCAACAGTGTAAGAGGGTTCCCTTTTCTCCACATCCTCTTCAGCAAGGAATAGTGGTGCTTTAAATAGCCCTTATGTATGAATAAGGAGTGGTATGCACCCTTGAAGATGACTTTCAGTGGTTCCTGCTTCCTGATATATATGTTCTTGAGTAATAGAATATTGAAATTGCAGTCAAATTGGCATTGGCATTGCTAGCTCATATTCATAATTCTGAAAATAATCCATTAGACACAGGATGGGATAGGGCAAAGTAAACTGGAATATGAATCAGCATTTTGAAAATATATAGTAATTGACCATGACAAATTTTGTCCATAGAATGGACAGCTAAAAGGATAGAAATAGAGTACTATTGTTATATAATTTGTCAATATTCAGTTTACTCCCTTTTATGAAAAGATACCCTAAGTGTTTATGCGATATGAGGCCTACCTGGATAGATATGTCTGCTGAGATAGATTTTTTAATTAATTTATTTATTTTAATTGGAGGATAATTACAATATTGTGGTGGTTTTTGCCTTACATCAACATGAATCAGCCATGGGTATACATGTTTCCCTCCATCCTGAACCCCGCTTCCAACTCCCTCCCTACCCTATCCCTCTGGGTATCATCTTGATTTTATACCAGAATTATGTCTCAGTCTGAATTGTTTGCTTAATTACCTCATTGCCTTACCAAATGACTTCTTTTGATCCATTTTAACAGCTAAAAATATTAAGATATTGAATTTACTTTTATTATTAAATTAACAACAAATATAAACCATAATCAAACATGTTGCTTTAGATCTCTTTGTGGAGAAAGTAATGGGACACACAAATTTCATTATTACTGGATTGCTTACCTGAATGAAGGATCACCTAATAAAGATGACAGTTCTTTCCCTAAAAAATTTTTTATCCCTACAGTCAATTAAATTACATAAGATGGGATGCTCTAGCAATTTTCTTAGGATTAATTACCTAGGAACTAAACACTGCTTTGAAAAGTTAAAAAGTGTTAGGCACTTAATTTCTTCCCCACCAGGTAAAGGATACAGGACACAACATAAAATATTCAATCTCAGCTTTAAATAAGATCATTAAGATAAAATAAAGGAGGGAACAGAGCAATAAAGGGAGGAAAATAGCAAAACTTGTGTAACACAGACACTGACAATACCTAACAGTGTTTTTATGAAACTCAGAACAAATTTACACGTTCAAGACTGGAGAGTTTAGTTAAATAGCTAATAATAAAATGTTAAAATACAAATTCTATTTATTAGTATCTTCTTTTAAATTCTTTAAAAAAGCATCCTTGCTAACATTTACTACATATGAGTCATTATGCTTACATATGAGTCATACACTTTACCAGTTTACAGCTATAAACATGTTTATAAAATTTTAGAATTCTGATAGCAAATAATCATTTTATAACCATAAAATAATATCAAACAACAGCTATCTAAATAGTTTTTTGAATCTTCTTGGATGTTTACACAGCTGGGCTTTTTAAGACCACAGTGTACATGATAATTGCACAGCAATAATTCTAAGCATGTTGTTTTAAAAACAAGCAGACTCTTGCGGAGTTAAAGATGGAGTTTGTGCTTTTTTAACTAAAAAAATAATCTAGAGGATAAAGTGTATAAAGTCTCCCAGAGTGCAATGCTGAAAATACAAATTGCAATTTAAACTAGAAAAGACAAAAGCTAATGTTCTCATTGCCACGTTAATCTTCTCACATTATACCTGGGCAGTATTCTTGCTCTAATTATGTTCCTACATGAATGCCTTATTACATATAATGTCAGAATATTACAGGGAGACAAAGTGTGTCTCTTGGATTCTGTTTGTTTTGTATGTAATCTTAATGTTTTACTCAGTGAGGTTTTGTATTTAATAAGAATGCTCCAGTACACTGACCAACACACGAAACACAAGTACAAAGTCTTTTAAATAGTGTGTAGACTAGTGTTTCATACCTTTTATTTCATAACTATGTCATTTAATTGTTCATTCAATCCCTTATTTTTATGCACAATTTTTGCCTTCTTTTTTTTGCCTTGTATCGTTTTGTTTTGTTCTGATTAAACTGTTTTGAGTAAGGAGAATTGAACTTGTTCTTTAAAAGCAATAATGAACAAATAATATTACAGAGAATATAAAATAGAATGTCAAATTGAGGTTTTATGTGGATTTCCATATATATATGTAAATGCATTTCTGAAAAAGAGAACAAGGTTACTTTCAAGACTTGAAAAGTAAGAACTCTTACATTCTGCTTATATCATCATCACAAAATTTAACAAAACTGACCCAAGTGTCCAAGAATTCATGAAGTCTTCATTCTCCCAACATTTATTAAGACCCCACTGCATATCAGACAATTCACCAAGTAAATGAGATACAGAGATTAACAAGAATATGCCCTTCCTTTGTTCTCTCTACAAAAGCAATCCTCACTTCAAAAATCTGTTTCAACACTCATTTTAACAATGATATTTTCTGAAAATATTTTTCATAATACCCAAAGTTTCTTAAAGTAACCATACATAATTTTCCAAAAGTGAATATCTAGCAATCTTTCATGCATTTTGTTTACCCTGCAATTCTTTTTAATCTTAAACAATACCTAGTTTATTATATCCCTTTCCATGAAACCAGAAGCTCCAAGTTGTTGAATTGATCCTAAAAATCAGTCATTTTCTCAGCCAAAAAAAAAAAAAAATTAATCATTCATCACATCAACATGTAACTTAAACATGCTCTCTTTTAAGGTAAGCGTTGGTTTTGGATTAGAAGTTTTCAAATATTCTCTCAAGAATATTCTCCAGACTGAGCAGTTCAAGATGGCAGCATAGGAAGAGCCTGAATCTATCTCTTCACAGGGACACAAGTATAAAACTATATTTAGATAAATTCCCTCTGGGAAAAAACCTACAAACTATCTGAATACCTCTTCTACAACAAAGGCTAAAAAGAACTGCATAAAGACAGCAGTGCAACAGTACACAGTAGGGAACAATCTCACCAGACAGGCCCTTCTCCAGGCGGAGAAAGGAGCTGGCGTAACACTGTGTACCTTAGGTTCTGGGCTCTATAGCAGAGAGAGCCAAACAGCCGACATAGAAAAGCAGGCAGCAGGGCTGATGTCCAACAGCACCCAAGTGCTATAGGAAACTCAGACTTTCCTCTGAAAACGCTCACGTGTGCCCTCACTTGCCTCAGGACCCAGCAAATTAAGTGCTGGGTGCCAAAACTATCTATGAAGTGGAAGTGAAAGTCACTCAGTCGTGTCCGACTCTTTGCAACCCCATGGACTATACAGTCCATGGAATTCTCCAGGAGAGAATACTGGAGTGGGTAGCATTTCCCTTCTCCAGGGGATTTTCCCAGCCCAGGGATAGAACCCAGGTCTCCTGCACTGCAAGCAGTTTCTCTACCAGGTGAGCCACAAGGAAAGCCCAAGAATACTGGAGTGGGTAGCCTATCCCTTCTCCAACGGAGCTTCCTGACCCAGGAATCAAACCCTGGTCTCCTGCATTGCAGGTAGATTCTTTACCAACTGAGCTATGAGGGAAGCCTGATAAAAGCCCTGTCCAATTGTTTGTGACCAATGGACTATAGAGTCGATGGAATTCTCCAGGCCAGCATACTGTGAGTGGGTAGCCTTTCCCTTCTTCAGGGGATCTTCCAAACCCAGGGATTGAACCCAGGTCTCCTGCACTGTGGTCGGATTCTTTAACAGCTGAGCCACAAGGGAAGGAAGGATACTTCCAAATCTCAAAGCTTTGACTGGAGGAGTAGGAAGAAGTGGAATATGCTCGCCAAGAAAAGGTGCTGGCAGATGCCAAGGCTGCACATTCTACCTCACCTGCTAGCCCAAGTTCAGTTCAGTTCAGTCGTTCAGTCATGTACAACTCTTTGCGACCCCATGGACTACAGCACGCCAGGCTTCACAAACTCCGGAGCTTGCTCAAACTCATGTTCATTGATTCGGTAATGGCATGCGACATTCTCATCCTCTCCCTTCTCCTCTTGCCTTCAATCTTTCCCGGCATCAGAGTCTTTTCCAATAAGCCAGTTCTCCACAGCAGGTGGCCAAAGTATTGGAGCTTCAGCTTCAGCATCAGTCCTTACAATGAATATTCAGGACTGATTTCCTTTAGGATTGACTGGTTTGATCTCCTTGCAGTCCAAAGGACTATCAAGAGTCTTCTCCAATATCAAAGTTCAAAAGCATCAATTCTTCAATGCTCATATTTCTTTATGGCTCAACTCTCACATCCATACATCACACCTGGAAAAACCATATCTTTGACTATCCTGAACTTTGTCAGCAAAGTAATGTCTCTGCTTTTTTTTTTTTTTTCATTTATTTTTATTAGTTGGAGGCTAATTACTTCACAACATTTCAGTGGGTTTTGTCATACATTGACATGAATCAGCCATGGAGTTACATGTATTCCCCATCCTGATCCCCCCTCCCACCTCCCTCTCCACCTGATTCCTCTGGGTCTTCCCAGTGCACCAGGCCCGAGCACTTGTCTCATGCATCCAACCTGGGCTGGTGATCTGTTTCACTATAGATAATATACATGCTGTTCTTTCGAAACATCCCACCCTCGCCTTCTCCCACAGAGTCCAAAAGTCTGTTCTGTACATCTGTGTCTCTTTTTCTGTTTTGCATATAGGGTTATTGTTACCATCTTTCTAAATTCCATATATATGTGTTAGCATGCTGTAATGTTCTTTATCTTTCTGGCTTACTTCACTCTGTATAATGGGCTCCAGTTTCATCCATCTCATTAGAACTGATTCAAGTGAATTCTTTTTAATGGCTGAGTAATATTCCATGGTGTATATGTACCACAGCTTCCTTATTCATTCGTCTGCTGATGGGCATCTAGGTTGCTTCCATGTCCTGGCTATTATAAACAGTGCTGCGATGAACATTGGGGTGCACGTGTCTCTTTCAGATCTGGTTTCCTCAGTGTGTATGCCCAAAAGTGGGATTGCTGGGTCATATGGCAGTTCTATTTCCAGTTTTTTAAGAAATCTCCACACTGTTTTCCATAGCGGCTGTACTAGTTTGCATTCCCACCAACAGTGTAAGAGGGTTCCCTTTTCTCCACACCCTCTCCAGCATTTATTGCTTGTAGACTTTTGGATAGCAGCCATCCTGACTGGCATGTAATGGTACCTCATTGTGGTTTTGATTTGCATTTCTCTGATAATGAGTGATGTTGAGCATCTTTTCATGTGTTTTCTAGCCATCCGTATGTCTTCTTTGGAGAACTGTCTGTTTAGTTCTTTGGCCCATTTTTTGATTGGGTCATTTATTTTTCTGGAGTTGAGCTGGAGGAGTTGCTTGTATATTTTTGAGATTAATCCTTTGTCTGTTGCTTCATTTGTTATTATTTTCTCCCAATCTGAGGGCTGTCTTTTCACCTTGCTTATAGTTTCCTTTGTTGTGCAAAAGCTTTTAAGTTTCATTAGGTCCCATTTGTTTATTTTTGCTTTTATTTCTAATATTCTGGGATGTGGGTCATAGAGGATCCTGCTGTGATTTATGTCGGAGAGTGTTTTGCCTATGTTCTCCTCTAGGAGTCTTATAGTTTCTGGTCTTACATTTAGATCTTTAATCAATTTTGAGTTTATTTTTGTGTATGGTGTTAGAAAGTGTTCTAGTTTCATTCTTTTACAAGTGGTTGACCAGTTTTCCCAGCACCACTTGTTAAAGAGGTTGTCTTTTTTCCATTGTATATCCTTTCCTCCTTTGTCAAAGAAAAGGTGTCCATAGGTTCATGGATTTATCTCTGGGCTTTCTATTCTGTTCCATTGATCTATATTTCTGTCTTTGTGCCAGTACCATGCTGTCTTGATGACTGTGGCTTTGTAGTATAGTCTGAAGTCAGGCAGGTTGATTCCTCCAGTTCCATTCTTCTTTCTCAAGGTTACTTTGGCTATTCGAGGTTTTTTGTATTTCCAAACAAATTGTGAAATTATTTGTTCTAGTTCTGTGAAAAATACCGTTGGTAGCTTGATAGGGATTGCATTGAATCTATAGATTGCTTTGGGTAGAATAGCCATTGACATCTGCTTTTAAATTAACTGTCTTGGTTGGTCACAGTTTTTCTTTCAAGGAGCAAGTGCCTTTTAATTTCATGGATGCAGTCACCATCCACAGTGATTTT
The DNA here is from genome assembly GCF_023699985.2 of Odocoileus virginianus. NCBI lineage: Eukaryota > Metazoa > Chordata > Mammalia > Artiodactyla > Cervidae > Odocoileus > Odocoileus virginianus. Next base: position 57,556,175 of record NC_069680.1, read on the forward strand.
GGAGCCCAAGAAAATAAAGTCTCTCACTGTTTCCATTGTTTCTCCATCTATTTGCCATGAAGTGATGGGACTGGATGCCATGATCTTAGCTTTTTGAATGCTGAATTTTAAGCCAGCTTCTTCACTGTCCTCTTTCATTTTCATCAAGAGGCTCTTTAGTTCTCTTCGCCTTCTTCCATAAGGGTGTTGTCATCTGCATATCTGAGGTTGTTGATATTTCTCCCGGCCATCTTGATTCCAGCTTGTGCTTCTTCCAGCCCAGCATTTCTCATGATATACTCTGCATATAAGTTAAACAAGCAGAGTGACAATATACAGCCCTGACGTACTCCTTTCCCAACTTGGAACCAGTCCATTGTTCCACATCTAGTTCTAACTGTAGCTTCTTAACCTACATACAGATTTCTTAGGAGGCAGTTAAGGTGGTCTGGTATTCTCATCTCTTTCAGAATTTTCCACAGTTTGTTGTGATCCACACAGTCAAAGACTTTGGTGTACTCAATAAAGCAGAAGTACATGTTTTTCTGTTACTCTCTTGCTTTTTCTATGATTCAATAGATGTTGGTAATTTGATCTCTGGTTCCTCTGCCTTTTCTAAATCCAGCTTGAACATCTAGAAATTCTCAGTTCACATACTGTTGAAGCCTCACTGGGAGAATTCTGAGCATTACTTTGCTAGTGTGTGAGAAGAGTGCAATGTGTGATAGTTTGAACATTCTTTGGCATTGCCTTTCTTTGGGATTAGAATGAAAACTGAGCTTTTCCAGTCCTGTGGCCACTGCTGAGTTTTCTAAATTTGCGGTTATATTGAGTGCAGTACTTTCACAGCATCAGCTTTTAGGATTTGAAATAGCTCAGCAGGAATTCCATCACCTACACTAGCTTTGTTCATAGTGATGCTCCGCAAGGCCCACTTGACTTTGCATTCCAGGATGCCTGGCTCTAGGTGAGTGATCACACCATCACAGTTATCTGGGTCATTAAGATCTTTTTGGCATAGTTCTTCTGTGTATTCTTGCCACCTTTTCTTAATATTTTCTGCTTCTGTTAGGTCCATACTGTTTCTGTCCTTTATTGTGCACATCTTTGCATGAAAATTTTCCTTGATAGCTCTAACTTTCTTGAAGAGATCTCTAGTCTTTCCCTTTCTATTGTTTTCCTCTGTTTCTTTGTATTGATCACCAGGTGATCAATGCAGAGTGCGCCAGCTCAAACACGGCAGTGAGCGACCACAGCACTGTGCTGCCACACTGCTGAAGCCAGGGAGCTCTAGTACTCCCCGTACCCTGGCTGAGGGGAATGGATGCAAATCGTCACAGCATTCTCTTGCTCCCTGGCTAAAGTGTGTGAGTGCCGCAGACTGTGACACTCCCTGCCCCACCCCCTGGCTGTGGCTAGCAAATGCAAGTGGTCACAGTATTACTCCTCTCCCAGACTGTGGCCCGGCCAACACCCCCCTGCCCTCTGACTGGGGCTGGTGAGCCCAGACAGTTGTATTCTTTCACTCCCTAGCCTAAACTTGACACACACATACACAGACAAGTCATGCTCATGAGGCAATACTGAAGTCTAGGATCATATACTGTCATTTTCCCTCTGACTTCCTGGACTAAGAGAGCAAGTCCTACCCACTACAGTCTTTAGCTACCCAACTACAGCCAGTGGGCAAGCACAGTCAATACAGGGGACGTCCCTTAACTGCCTGGCCCTGGTGGCCTGAGGGACTGACATTCCTGAGCTCCAAATACTGCAACAGTTAGAAATACAGTATTTGGGAGGCCACCATCCCACAGGGCACTATACAGACAGCAAACTGAAACACACCCCAGTCTACTTATGAAAAAGACCTATTTACTTAGCCTGGAGCCTCACCAAGAGGGGCATGATTCAGGTTTCCCACACATCTAGAAGCTAAGGATGCATGCTCAAGGAACATAAGCAGGGATATACTATCTTTGTACATACAACTGGCCTCACTACAGCTCTATAAGACTCCTCAGAAAGGAGCATTTACACTTGTCAGAAGCACCAGTTTCTGCAACTGTCACCCAGGGGACATCTCCAGATCTCATGGTTCATGGGCCAACAGGGATTATAACCACAGTTTCATAGGATTACATATATTTTCATACTTTAAGAACTCCTGCATGAGCAACTGGCCTCCAATCAGCCTGAAATTAGGTGCTAAGTAAGATTCTTCCCCTTACAATACTGGCAGGTCTTGGCATATCCTTAAAAACAGGAGCATATCAAGAATAAACCTGGCAGTATAGACAGCTATAAAGAGCCAAGAAATGACTGAGACTAGGACAGGGCCCAAGGAATAGGCTAATCACCTACACAAGACCACTTCTTCAAGACTAAGACATGTAGCCTTCCTGCCTAATGCATAGAAACAAACACAGAGAGCCCAACAAAATGAGGAAACAGAGAAACATTTTCCAAATGAAAGAAGACAACCCCTCATCAAAAGACCTCATAATAAAGAGATAAGTAAATTATCTGATACACAATTTAAAGAAATGATCATAAAGATGATCCCTAAACTTGGGTGAAGAATGGATGAACACATTGAGAACCTCAACAAAGAATCAGAAACTATAAGAAAAAAAAAAAATCAGAGGTGAAGAATACAATAACTGTAATGGAAAATACACTGGAGGGAATCAACTGCAGATTACATGGTACAGAAGAACAGATAAACATCTGAGAGACAGAGTAGTAAAATCACCCAATCTGAACAGCAAAAAAAAAAAAAAAAAAATTCAACAAATAAAGATGGCTTAAGGGCCTCTGAAACAACATCAAACATACTAACACTCGCATTAAGGTGTCCCAGAAGGAGTAAAAAGAAAAAGGGGGCAGAAAACATATTTGAAGAAATAACAGCTGAAAACTTCCCTAACTTGACAAGGGAAACAGACATTCAGGCCCAGAAGAAACAGTCTTAAATAAGATGAACCCAGAGGGTGGCTCAGATGGCAAAGAATATGCCTGCAATGCAGGAGACCTGGGTTCGATCACTGGGTTGGGAAGATCCCATGGAAAAGGAAATGGCTACCCACTCCAGTATTCTTGCCTGAAGAACTCCATAGACAGAAGAGCCTGGCAGGCTGCAGCCCATGGAGTGGCAAAGAATCAGAAATGACTGAACGACTAACATGCTTTCAGAGAGATCCATTTGAAGACACACTGTAATTATCATGCCAAAGCTTTAGGGACTTCTCTGGTGGTCCAGTGGTTAAGAATCTGCCTTCCAATGCAGGGAATGCAGGTTTGATCCCTGGTTGGGGAACTAAGATCCAGCATGCCACAGAGAAACTAAGCCTGCACATCACAACTACTGCGCCCCAGTGCCACAACTAGAGAATCTGTGCCCCCACAATAAAAGATCCCATGTGCTGCAACTAAGACCCAATGCAGCCAAATAAATAAATGGGTTTTTTTAATTTTAGATAAAATTTCAAAAGGAAAAAGAAAATTTGAAAAATAGCAATAGAAAAACAACTGGTGGTGGTGGTTTAGACACTAAGTAGTTTGCAACTCTTGCTATCCCATGGACTGTAGCCCACCAGGTTTCTCTGTCCGTGGAATTTTCCAGGCAAAAATACTGGGCTGATTTGTCATTTCCTTCCCCAGGGGATCTTCCTGAACCCAGGTCTCTTGCACTGCAGGCAGATTCTTTACTTACTGAGCTACCAGGGAAGCCCAGAAAAACAACTATTTACATATAAAGGAAGTTTCATAAGATAATTAGCCTTTTAGTGTTTCTCTTGGTTGTCTCCCATGTTTTTATTCACAAGGATTGATGATATACCTTTACAACACTTTTTTAAATCAGCTTTAGGACTCTGAACATAAATCTAAAGCATCAGATCTCAACTTTGACCCTAAAATTGTATTATGCTAAAATAAACAATCAAAAAACGCATTTAGAATTAAAAGATCTGGATACAATCTTAGCTCACTTGCTTCCCAGCAAGTCAATAAGCCCTTGAGCAAATCATTTTACTCCAGAGGCTTGGATAACTTAAAAAGTGAAAAATACTTATCATAAGCAATGTTTCAAAAGATGACATAAGATAATGTAGGCAGAGAGAGAGAGAGATAGCCTAAACGTTGCTGCCTACTCCCCAAATGATTATATTTTTACAGTATTCTATGTTCCACTTTCCTTGCTTCTAACTCCCATGACAGTGTATGTATTTGCCTAATTAGCAAACATAGTTTCAGTTTTTCAACTATAGGATGCTAAGTGACATTGCTCTGTGGTTTTGCTTCTTTCCTACAATTGCTCAAGTGGAATAGATTCATCAATAACACAAGTAATTTCCCACAAAGTATGACTGGAATGGTGTTGGAAAGGTGACCTTTCCAAAAACGCAGTTCCTCTACAGTTTCATCTAATCTATGCAGTGCCACCATTACAAATTCATTACTTTGAATTAAAGCATAATCTCTCCAGCTGTCCTTTATTTTATGCCAGTACCCTAAAGGAGTAATTAATCAGGAAAAGCTATATTCTAACCTTATTTAACACTATACTAAATAACAAATGAACCCAATAACAACCTGTTGTGCTGTTCAGTCACTCAGTTGTGTCCGACCCTTTGCAACCCCAGGACTGCAGCACACCAGGCTTCTCCGTCCTTCACCATCTCCCATAGCTTGCTCCAGCTCGTGTCCATTGAGTCAGTGATGACACACAACCATCTTGTCTTCTGCCAGCCCCTTCTCCTCCCGCCTTCAGTCTTTCCCAGCATCAAGGTCTTTTCCAGTAAATCAGTTCTTCACATAAAGTGGTCAAAGTATTGGAGCTTCAGCTTCAGCATCAGTCCTTCCAATGAATATTCAGGATTGATTTCCCTTAGGATTGACTTAGGTTTGATCTCCTGGCAGTCCAAAGGACTCTCAAGAGTCTTCTCCAATAGCAAAGTTCAAAAATATCAATTCTTCAGTGCTCAGACTTCTTTATTGTCCAACTCTCACATCCACACATGACTACTGGAAAAACCATAGCTTTGACTATACGGAACTTTGTTGGCAAAGTGATATCTCTGCTTTTTAATACACTGGCTAGGTTTGGCATAGCTTTTCTTCCAAGGAGCAAGCATCTTTTATATTCATGACTGCGGTCACCATCTGCAGTGATTTTGGAGCCCAAGAAAATAGTCAGTCACTGTTTCCACTGTTTCCCCATCTGTTTGTCACCTACTTTTGCTTCATTGACTATGCTAAATAAAGCCTTTGACTATGTAGATTGCAACAAACTGTGGAAAATTCTTAAAGATCTGGGAATACCAGACTACCTTGCTGCCTGCTAAGAAATCTGTATGCAGGTCAAGAAGCAACAGTTAGAAATGGACATGGAACAATAGATTGGTTCCAAGTAGGGAAAGAAGTACGTAAAGACTGTATATTGTCACCCTGCTTATTTAACTTATATGCAGAATACATCATGTGAAATGCCAGGATGGATGAAGCACAAGCTGGAATCAAGACTGCCAGGAGAAATATCCAATAACCTCAGATATGAAGATGGCACCATCCTTATGGCAGAAAGTGAAAAAGAACTAAAAAGCCTCTTGATGAAAGTGAAAGAGGACAGTGAAAAAGCTGGTTTAAAACTCAACATTCAAAAAAATTAAGATCATGGCATTCAGTCCCATCATTTTCTGGCAAACAGATGGGGAAAGAATGGAAACAGTGACAGACTTTATTTTCTTGGGCTCCAAAAAATCACTGCAGATGGTAACTGCAGCAATGAAGTTAAAAGACACTTGTTCCTTGGAAGAAAAGCTATGACCAACCCTGACAACGTATTAAAAAGCAAAGGCATTACTTTGCTGACAGAGGTCTGTCTAGTCAAAGTTATGTTTTTTCCAGTAGTTCTGTATGGATATGAGAGTTAAAGAGCATAAAGGAGCATAAAGAAGGCTGAGCGCCGAAGAATTGATGCTTTTGAACTTTGGTGTTGGAGAAGACTCTTGAGTCTCTTGGACTGCAAGGAGATCAAACCAGTCAATACTAAGGGACTGTCAGTCTTGAATATTCATTGGAAGGACTGATGTTGAAGGTGAAGCTCCAATACTTGGTCACCTGATGCAAAGAACTGACTCACTGCAAAAGATCCTGATGCTGGGAAAGATTGAAGGCAGGAGAAGAAGAGGATGACAGAGGATGAGATGGTTGAATGGCATCACCAACTCAACGGACATGAGTCTGAGCAGGCTGTGGGAGCTGGTGATGGACAGGAGAAGCCTGGCGTGCTGCAGTCCATAGGTTCGCAAAGATTAAGACACGACTGAGCAACTGAACTAAACTGAACTGACTGAAGGGACTGTATGCCATGATCTTAGGTGTTTGAATATTGAGTTTTAAGCCAGCTTTTTCACTCTCCTCTTTCACCTTCATCAAGAGGCTCTTTAGTTCCTCTTTGCTTTCTGCCATAAGAGTAGCGCCATCTGCATATCTGTTATCACCTAAATAAGAGCCATAATCTGGAGAGATGATAAAGGATAGGTGTGTCTCAGTCAGTTGATGAAGGAGAAAGAAAGGGTGGACCAGAACCTAGATTCTGAGAACTGCAGATTTGTGATGAGAAAGGAGTGCCATATTGGAAAAGAACCTACAGTATGTAAAGAGTGCAAAATGGAAGGCTTGAATATGGATTGGCTAAATATGACATTCACTGCAGCTTTACAATTAACTTTCCCTTTGTAAGTAGTCCTATTAGACATATTTGACAACAAATGCAAAATATTTTACCCAGAAAATAATTTTTAGGAATGACCTTAAATACAGAAAATATAGTGGCTGTGATTTGACAGGTCCCAGAAAGTCCTCTAACTCCAAAATATCTCACATTCAGCGCCTGCACTTTCATTCTTAATCCATTAGTCAAGAAGTACCTTTTCATAACATCACCTTTGAAATTCAAACACTACAGGATAACATTGAATCACAACATATTATGTGATTGCCACTGATAAATTCATTTCTTTATTTGACAAAAGAAATTTAAAACATCAATTGCTCTGAAGAAGAGGAAGGTCAGTGATCACACATATGATCAGCCTGTCTATAAGTCAGTTTAGGAGATGGTTTTAATAAGCAGTGAGCTGCCTATGCTCCAAAATTTGCCTAAGGTTGACCTTGATAACAGTGTTTATATATACAAACATAGCTCACACTGGAAAGCAGATGCATTGGAATGACAAGATGTAAAATGTTCTCAGAAAACGTTCAAAATCTCCCTAAACTTAAAGCAAGGCCAAGCTTTAAAATCAAGAGGGACAGAAATGCTAAGAACACTGCTGCATTTAACTGAGTTCAAGTAGTTAAAAGGTCTAAAAATTAACCATGAAACTTGAAAAATATGTAAATGATCTTCGAAAATAACATTTGGAAAACTGAACGTCAGAAATATCAACACTGTGGGTGCCAAGAGGAGGCATTTTGCAATGACTAACAGATTAAGGCATCTTCTGTGAGGCTGATTACATAATGCATAATAAAGCAGAGGGAGGCGGAGACAGAGGTGTGCTTGCTCATTAGTTCTGGCTTAGAACCACATTGCATAACATAACCAGACTTATGAATATAAAGCATCTTAAAAATCTATGGCTGTTCTCTGAATCAGATCATTGCTATAGCACAAAGTGGCTGTCATTCCAAATATCTACATTTATTCAGAATGTTTTCATTTTCTCTATTCACGTTAAAAATCTCAAAACTATACTACTCTTAATGGTCAGCAGGGGTAATTGGAATAGAAAAAAATAATTCAGAAAAGAGAAGTCAGAGAGATATGCCACATTTTCAATAATGCTGCCTCTGTTTCATGATTTTTTTTCCTTACCTACCCAGCTACACAGAGTTCTATTTGAACAAAAGGTATATGTCTTTCAAAAAGTCAACTAATAATCAACACTAATGTAACATTTACTATGTGTCAGGCACTGTTTTAAGAGTTTTATGTAAATTACCTCACTTATAGTACTCAATGCATTTCAATAGTGTAATAGTACAATATTATTTGTATTTAAGAGATAAAGAAACAAGGGTCAGGATGTAATCAATAGTCAAGGGGTCTGAAATTGAGTTGAGGAAAAGGGGTAGAAATCACTAAGCCCCAATCAAAGTGACAATAGTCTCATATTTATTTCGATTAAAAACATATGGAAAAGAAGAAAAAGAGAAAGAAGGAAGAAAATAGACAATGATTATTACTAAAAATCACAAATTTTCACATGTATTAGAAAAATAACACCGAATTGTCACTTAAGAAATTTAATTCCCATAGTAAACAAGAAGAGACTTTACCCAACCTAATACCTACTATTTTATAAAAATTGCTATACCTGAAAGATTAAAAGATGTGGTATTCTTAACTATTCCAGGACTCCTTTCAAAAGCCATAAAGCAGAACATCCACTCAAAAAGGACATCAACTGGCTCTAGAGATAACCTGAGATAATAATGTAGATTTTAAGATGAGAGGAAAGTTTATTACTACTGACCATGTGATTCTCTAGCTTACATTAATGTGAAATAGGAACTACCTCAAGATAGAATAAATTATAAAGATATCTTACAAAGGAAATTTAGAATACAAAATGTTGACAGGATATATGAATGTCAGAAAAGTTTATATGTCCGCAAACCACAAAAGCATAACTGTTTTTAAAAATAAAACAAACAACTCATATTCCCACTGTGGTTTCACAAGAGTTTCTGTGGATCTTAAGGAAAGAAATCTCCCTGCCAGAGGCAGAAAGAAACACAAATTAAACAAGATTATAAAGTCTACAGTGATTTAAAATTTGTCAGGAAAAAATTAATTCACAAAAGCAGAGATAATGCTAAAAATGATAATGCAAAATAATAAAAAGAGAAAGTAAAAATAGCAATGATAATCAGCCAAGGCAAATATCACAGTAAATTACTGCACTATCTGAAATGACAGACTCCAGGATTCTTTAAATATGTCTTTGAGGGGAAAATATTTTCAAAGAAAGAACTGTACAAGTTCAAGTAACTAACAGGGAGAACACTTGATGCCACAACATACGAATTTGGATAAAACTAAGTCCATAGAGGTGAGCAATGCCAGATGGCAAGCACCCAGCATGACATAATAAGCAGTGGCTAGAGTATTTATTCAAACTAGTCAACCATTATTGCCAGGTCATGGCACCCTCCTTCCTCAAATGAGCTCTTATTTCAGTCGTCAGTTTCATCACCTCCCAGAAGCCCGAAAGAACACTCTAGTTTAAAACCTGATGGAATTGCATTGATTTCAGACCTATTGTCATTGGGTATCATTTTATTATAGCATCATAAACACCACTTTTAACAACTTTCCTGGATGTCTCAGCACTGTTGTGAGAGATATAAGTCAGAGGTAGAGAAAAGTTACTAATACGCTGATTTGTAGTATGGAGAATTGTGTAGAATCTTCTCCTTCAGTATTAAAGTCCAAAGGGTATATTAACAAGTGCAGATGGTAGTCTTCATTCTTCACAAGCACCTCTTCATAAAAAAAAAAAAAGGACAAACATCTCATCCTTCAAGGGAGGATTTAGAGGGCAACTGAAAGACCTGGATCTTCTGCTTTCCAGCCTGCCTGCTTTATGTTGGTAAGAATGTTGTTCATAACCACTTCAGTCTATGCCAGGGAAAGGATATGCAGGTTAAAAAAGAAGAACCAGATGTAAAATTCTATAAAATGCCAGCTGATTCATATCCTAGACTCTGAGGATTTACACATACTTCCACTGTTGGCAGGGCCGAGAGTAGTGACAATTTTGCTGTCACTGATGAAGAACTAGCAAATCAGAGCAGAAAAGGACATCTACCCTAGGGAATGAGAACCTCAACTTCAATAAATGAAGCAACGCTGATGAGATGAAATTTACATTTAAGTCACAAAACTACTGGGACTGGACTGCAATAAAAAAAATGTATCGACAATAAAGCAATATGGTAATGTCAGCTTTTTTTTATTATTGTTGTGTATATCTGCTAGAGTATTTTTTTAAAAAAAACAAACATTTGAACAAGGATTGAATAGAAGCTTTTATATCACAAATTTTATATTCAGGAAATATAAAAATTAATAATTGCTGCAGTTTATTAAGGACCTACTATGGGTAAGGAATCTAACACATTTTATTTCATTTAATATACTTGATTCAGATAGGTTCATTTTTAAGAGGAGGAAATAAGCTCAGAAAGGGTCAATAATTAGCCCAAAGTCATGCTGCTAATAAGGAAAAGAAGTGGAATTCAAACTTAAGTCACCTGACTGTTAAAACCATACTCTAGGTGCCTCAGAATAAAATTCACCATTAATTTTTTAAGCTGTAATGAAAACTGTTAAGGGCATACTATGTTACAGGTTCATTATTTCACTTTATCCTCTAAACTTTAAAACTCTAAATGAGGTAATATTATACCTGTTCTATAGTTAGGAAACTAAGACACAAAGAAATTAGGTAACATGTCCAGTTAGCTAGTGAGAGAATCATGATTCAAATTCCAAGTCACTGCCTCCAAAGGCTCAATGTGTTTCCAAAATCCATAATAGTTACGGATTTGAAACATTTGCTTAATGCCAGGTCCTTGGGAACTTTCTCCATTTTGCAAATTTTAGTTTTCACCTGGCTGGCTTTATACTTTATGTGTTTATTCTCTCCTATCTTCTCATTATAGATAACATAACTGTCTAGTTTCATGAAATTTTAGAAATAGAACTCACCCTCTGATAAATTAACCCAGCAAGGACAAAAAGGAAGTTATTAACAAAATACAACCTATGTCCTAAATTTTATACCACTGAGGTACCCTTACATGATGCTGTAATGCAGCATTTCCAAAATAAGTAAATATAAAAACATCTTTTTTAAAAGACTGGAAAATTCAATTCTACTATTTTGAAGGTAATAAACAGATATAACAATTCAAGATAAATGTTTGAAAGCAGCTATGACTCTAATAGAATTTTTGTACACTTCAAAAAATAACATCAAAACACTGTAATCTAGCTTTGAAAGCTCTCTACATGTTCTTCCAAACCCCGTTGACCAGCCCTTCTGGTCTATTTGCCATACCATGTGCAAGTCCCTCTCAGTCTTACTTTTAGAACCTGGACAGCTATCTCCATGTTTCCATCTTCTAAAATTAGACTCAAGCATTCATCCTCAGTGTTTCTGCCAAAGTCTCAACTATGATCTGTTAATGGCCCATATTCCATTATCTTTAAATCCCACCAACAAATTTGTGGTAATTTGATCATAACATTTTTATCTCCTTGCTCCCTCCAGTTTCACTAAAACAGTAAAGGAAGCAGATACAAAGAAAATAAAAGGCATTGTTGAGTGAAATTTTCAACATGAGGGGAGAGGAGGTAATGAAAGACAGATAATGTACTTAACGTAAAGGGAAAACGTATAGCTTAAAGAGGAGAATAAAGATCAAAAAAGAGCTGATTCATTTCATAGAACCCTTAGAGAGGCTCAAGATTCAAAATCTCTCATCATGGAACATAGAATATCCACATATACCTCTCTCCCATCCCCTGCATTAGATATTAGCACCAAGGGAGTACTCCAGTTTTCATGGGAGGAATTTAACTGGAGAAGTCAATACCCAGAGACCTCAGGTACTAAAAAGAGTAACAGTGAGACTGAAGGTAAAAATAGATGGATTCATTAAAAGTCCATGTACTAAGTCACAAGACTTTCCCCCTAGAATTCTCTATCTCATCAAATGCAAAAAGGTGGGAACCACCATCTTCCACACACAAGAAATGAAAAATTACTTCCTTGAAAACACTGAACTGCCCTGAGAAAAATATTTTTGTTCTCAGGCTTGAGGTTCTCCAACACCCAAAAGATTCCAAAATGAAGTAGGTCAATCAATAAGACATAGAACCAGATCCTCAAGTCATCTTTTTTAATACCTCATTCAAATATAGACCCAAGAATCATCAAACACTTGAAAGTCTCCAACGTGAAACACAGACCAAAATAAAGAAGAAAAAAAGAAAAAACCTGGAAAAAAGTGATATATGCTAGAAACATTAAAAAAAAGTCATCAAAAATATTTATCAGTATAATCAGGAAGCTATATGAAGAGCTTAAAGTGACACTCATAATATAGGAATGGGATGCTGTGGAAAAAAAAAAATAGAAAACAATAAGGAGCATGAAAAAATTGAACTTACATTTTACCCAATGCACATGGTAAACTATATTGTTTAAAAATATTCTCTACTCTTCCTCTAGCATCTGAATTTTTTTCTTCCCAGCCCCATCAATGGCAGGCTATTTGCCACTGATTTCATTTTAGCAAGGAAATAAATGTGTTCCAATGTAACGTTTCACGGAAACTTTAAAAGCAAGCATGTGGTTTACATTTTTTTCTCCTCTGACATTTGCTCCAGCATTCTGAATCTTCCAAGGAAGATGGTGTGGACAGGTCTAGTGGTGACTACAATGAAAAACTATTGTGATTAAGAACTAAATTTTCGTTGAAAGCCAAAGAGATTTGAGCATGTTTCTTACTTCAGATAATATAATCAATTCTGACATTACAATATGGTTGATCACACTGATGGAGTTTCAGTTCAAAAAGCCTGAGTGTGAATTAGTAGGTATATGAATAACTAAATAAATAAAAATAATTAACTTTGGGGGAAAAAACCCAAAATTTATATGGAAACAAACTGTAAAACCTATACGGCTCAGAGTAAAGAATATTTATATAGTCATTATAACATAATCACTTGATATTGGTTGAACAAAAAAAAACACTGTCAAAATAAGAGGAGGATCTGTATGTATGTGTTTATAAAACTGTTAAGAAAATCCTAACCTTCCCTAAAAGGAAGTCAGTAGAGATGTAATATTGAAAAGCCAACAAAAATAGTATGCTGTGTGATATTTAAAAATATGTATACAAATACCAGAAGAATTAAAAATTTAAAGTAGTTGTCTCAGACACATGCGAACCAGAAGATAAGAAGTTTGGGACATGCAAGTGCCATTCTTCAATACAGCATTATTTGGCTTATACTGTATTATTTTGATAAAAGATAAATGAAAAAAAAATTTATAATTTACAAACATAGAGTTAAGTATCCAAGAAACCAACCAAAGAGCTTTAAAAGGGCTAAGAAGAATAATTGGGAAGTAGAGAGGGAATAGGCAAGGGACTGCTATTTTTCACTTTAAGTTTCTCAATACTATTTGATTTTCTTGATTTTTTTGCAAGGCAATTTGATAAAATTTTAAAAGTTAAAATTTTCCAAGGGAAAACAATTAGAAATATCAACTGAAATCTGTAAGTGAAATTTGCTTTTGCTATACTTAGTCAAATCACCAGAAAACAAATTTATGTCAACAATAAAGTAAAGAACTCAATAATTGTTTATATCCTTATAAAATCAATAATTTAAAACTGTGACCTCCATATTTTGTTTTGGTTTTTTTATAATGAGAATTTTTAGCACAGTTATCTGGATGCTTTAGGAATCTCAAACATTATTCTAGAGATCTAATGTACAGTACAGATGTAATGTATAGTGACTATGATTATTAATACTCTACTACAAACTTGAAAGTTGCTAAGAGAGTAGATTTTAAAGTGATCTCATCACACATACATACACACATGTGGTAATTATATGATGTAATGCATGAGTTAGCCAATGTTATGGTGAGAATAACTTTGCAATATATAAATGTATCAAATCATCACCTTGCAAAACTTAAACAGTATTATATGTCAATTATCAACAATGTCAGATATCTCAACAAAGCTGGAAAAAAAGAATCCCAATCATCATCAAAAATAAATTAGACAAATAAATGCAGAAAAAGCCTTTGACAAAATTCAGCACCCATTTATGATTAAAGTTCTTTAAAAAAAAAAAAAATGGGCATAGAAGGAACCTACCTCAACATAGTAAAGGCCATATGTGATAAGCCTACAGCAAATGTTATTCTCAATGGTGAAAAACTGAAAGCATTTGCCCTAAGTATAGGAATAAGTCTAGGGTGTCCACTTTCACCACTATTATTCAACATATTTCTGGAAGTCCTAGCTATAGCAATCAGAGAAGAAAAAGAAATAAAAGGAATCCAGATTGGAAAAGAAGAAGTAAAACTCTCACTGTTTGCAGATGACATGATACTGTATACAGAAAACCCTAAAGATAGAATCAGAAAAGTACTACAGCTAATCAGTGAATGTAACAAAGTTGTAGGATACAAAATCAGTACACAGAAATCACTTGCATTTCTATATAATAACAATGAAAAATCAGAAAGAGAAATTAAGGAATCAATCCCATTCACCATTGCAACAAAAGAATTAAATATCTAGGAATAAACTTACCTAAGGAGACAAAAGAACTGTACACAGAAAATTATGACACTAATAAAAGAAATCAAAGATGATATAAACAGATGGAGAGATATTCCATGTTCCTGCATAGAAAGAATCAATATGGTGAAAATGACCATACTACCAAATGCAATCTACAGATTCAATGTGATCCCTATTAAATTATCAACAGCATTTTTCTCAGGATTAGAACAAAAAAAATTCACAATACATATGGCAACACAAAAGACCCCAAATAGCCAAAGCAGTCTTAAGAAAGAAATATGGAGCTGGAAGAATTAACTTCAGATTATACAAATCTACAGTCATCAAGACAGTATGGTACTGGTACAAAAAGAGAAATATAGACCAATGAAACAAGATAGAAAGCCCAGAAATAAACCCATGCACCTATGGATACCTAATTTTTGACAAGGTAGGCAAGAATATACAATGGGGCAAAGACAGCAATAAGCTATAAGCAAGATGAAAGGACAACCCTCAGAAAGGGAAAAACTAATAGCAAATGAAACAACTGACAAAGGATTAATTTTCAAAATATACAAGCAGCTCATACAACTCAATGCCAGAAAAACAAACAACCCAATCAAAAAGTGGGCAGGAAAGACCTAACCAGACATTTCTCCAAAGAAGACATACAGATGGCTAATAAACACATGAAAAGATGCTCAACATCACTCATTATTAGAGAATTGCAAATCAAAACCACAATGAGGTATCATCTCATGCTGGTCAGAATGGCCACAATCAAAAAGTCTACAAACAATAAATGCTGGTGAGGGTGTGAAGAAAAGGGAACCCTCTTACATTGTTGATGGAAATGCAAACTGAAAAAGCCACTGTGGAGAACAGTGTGGAGATTCCTCGAAGAACTGGAAATAGAACTGCCAAATGACTCAGCAATCCCACTGCTGTGCATACACACCGAAAACGAGAATTGAAAGAGACACACACACCCCAATGTTCATCACAGCACTGTTTATAATAACAGGGACATAGAAACAATCTATATGTCCATTGGCAGATGAATGGATAAAGAAGATGTGGTATATGTACACAATGGAATATTACTCAGCCATAAAAAGGAACACATTTGAGTCAGTTCTAATGAGGTGGATGAAACTGGAGCCTGTTATACAGAGTGAAGTAAGTCAGAAAGACAAACACTAATACAGTATACTAATGCATATGTATGGAAATCAAAAAGACAGTAATGACAATCCTATATGCAAGGGAGCAAAAGAGACACAGATATAAAGAACAGACCTTTGGACGATGAAGGAGAAGACAAGGGTGGGATGACATGAAAGAATAGCACTGATGCATGTATATTACCAAATGTAAAATAGATGACCAGTGCAACTTTGATGCATGAAGCAAAGCACTCAAAGCCGGGGCTCTGGGACAACGCAGAGGGATAGGGTGGGGAGGGAAGTAGGAGTGGATTCAGGATGGGGGGGCCATATGTGTGCCCATGGCTGATTCATGTTGATGTATGGCAAAAACCACCACAATATTGTAAAGTAATCATCCTCCAATTAAAACTAATTAATTAATTAAAAAATAAATTTCTTTCAATATGCAATATTATACTTACTAAGGCTGGGTAATGCACATCTCAGAATCATTTTTCAAAAACACTGAAGAGTTTATACTTAATCTTCATTTAAACCAGTATCTCATTAACTTAACCACAAATTCCAGTTAAACACAATAAATATTAATTAAACAACTATCATATATGTGTGTAAGATTGCCTTAAGTTTGGTAGGAAATAAAAGTTAAACTATTTCAGTCTCCATGATCCAGGAATTTATAATCTTGTAAGGAACATAAGGGCTTCCCTGGTGGCACAAGTGGTAAAGAATCCACCTGCCAATGCAAGAGATGCCAGTTCAATTCCTGAGTCGGGAAGATGCCCTGGAGAAGGAAACAGCAATCCACTCCAGTATTCTTGCCTGGAGAATCCCCTAGACAGAGAAGTCTGACAGGCTACAGTCCATGGGGGTCACAAAATGTCAGACATGACTTAGTGACTAAACAAGAACAACAAAAAAGGACATAAGATATGCATAGCAATTACCATAATAAAGTAAGAATTATAAGGGCATAAAAGAGATAGGAAAGGGGAAGAGAAACGAAAATTACTTATAATTCATAGGACCATGGAGCAGATGGTCTTTGAATATAGGCTCAAATAGAACATATGAAGCCAGAGGAAAGAAAATTATATGGGAGCAAAATAGTAATATCAATAAAGAATGTAAAAGGAAAGTGTGGCCCATGTCAGTCCAGCAAATCATTTTGGTTGGATCATAACTCAGAAGAAAAGAAGCAGTAATAAAGAAAGAAAATATTTTGGGACCAGATCATAGGTTTCTTTGAGGATCAAGTTAAAATTCATATAACAGAAATTTTGGAGTCCTTTAATGTTTTTGAGAAACAAGTGACCTGTCTAGAATAATATTAAGGAAAATGTACATTTAATCTGAAAATGTACATAGTAAGGATAAAAGAAAAGAAATAAGAGCCATGCTTTATTTAGCATTAATAAATAATAAGGAGAAAGTCACATTGTCTATATAATTATCTTGAAATAAATTTTTGAGAAATATCTTCATTCTCAAGCACCAAGTACATTTCAAATTTGCATTAGTATTTTGCCAACAACATGAGTGTTGTAAAAAATAATAATAAAATAAGCAAGTAACACAGCAAGTAACCGTGGGCTCAGCTAAGTCCAGTTCTTGAAGACCGATGGACTGTAACTTGCCAGACTCCTCTTTCTATGAAATTTTCCAGGCAAGAACACTGGAGTGGGTTGCCATTTCCTACTCCAGGGGCTAGTCCCAACACAGGGCTCTAACCCACATCTCTTGCATCTCCTGCACCGGCAGGTGTATTCTTTACCACGGTGCCACCTGGGAAGCCCTGAAGTAACACACACAATGAATAAACTCTATAGTTATACTATTGGTTAAAATGCTACCTATTCACTTAAAGGAGGAATAAATGTCTTCAGGTAGAAAAGAAAGAACTAAAGTAAATGCGAAAATTTCCCTTACTTATTTTCAAACAGGTTCTCTTCAAAAAAAAAAAAACAAAACCTGCAATTAATGAAGTTTCTGAAACATGAATATATCTGAACAGTAGACATATGGTAGGAACAGCAAATGAGCAGACCAAGCTGAAGTCCTAATTTGTCAAAGTAAGCACATTAGTATTACCCATCTGTTAATGTTGACAAGGAGACTCATTTTGACTGTTTCTTTTGTATCAATAAGTGAGTGGATTTCAAATACTCTAAATATGAATACTAAAAGGGGGCCCTTCTAAAAGTACATCTCAACCCAATAATTTCTAGATGCTGTTTCAGTGTAGTCTACAAACATTTGCAGGACAGCAACTCAGGAGGGAAGAAATGTCTTAAGCCCTTGAGTTCTGTACTGAATGCTAATGTATTTGAATATGATGGATTTAATACAGAACTGAGAATAAATGACTTTCAGCAGCTGCACTCTAGACCTATAAATCGCTCCAAGTACTACAAAATCCATACAGAGGAAGAACAGCTGGATAATTTACAACACCAGTATTTGTCAAGAAAAAGCTGAAAATACAGAACCTCCTTTTTTCAGAGTGCACACTTCACAAAAATTAAAAACTATCCTTGAAGAGAATCTATTTGGATAAGTGTTTCTCTTCATATTGGCACACTGTTCCTTTAAAATACAAAATCCTTAATTGCACTCATTTTAGGGAGTACCTTTTTTATTAATTAATTTATTTTTATTGGAGGCTAATTACTTTATAGTATTGTAGTGGTTTTTGCCATACATGGACATGAATTGGCCATGGGTGCCCATGTGTCCCCCATCCGCACCCCGTCCCCCAGGGCTGTCCCAGTGCACTGGCTTTGAGCGCCCTGCTTCATGCATCAAACTTGGACTGGTGATCTAGTTCACATATAGTTACATACATGCTTCAGTGCTATTCTCTCAAATCTTTTAAAAGGATAAAAACAGCAAATGAGAAAAGTTTTCCTTGTGACAAAATGCAAGCACAAGGAAAAGTCTGTTAATGTTTATTTTGTGTTCCAATTGCTATGCTCTGGTAAAATCCTACAAAAGGAAACACATTAACCAGATGACTTGTAGAGCACAGTGATACCAAAATTAGTACTTAAGTTAATACACTAATTGTAAAATTGCTGAGATTAAGTTTATCATTCTAGCTCTTGGACAAGCTTTGGAGATTGAGTAAATAAAGTTTAATATAAGGACAGTCATAAGCTTCTTAAAAGAATAATACAAGCAGTAAAAATGTGCTCCATATAAGAAGTGAATTCTAGAAATAGAAAGCTGTAGTCACTAAAGGGATATTAGCTCGTGTGTCAGCAACTACATAACTTGCTTGCAACTTCCATTAAAGTCAATACAACAGAATGCCTAAGTGCTGATTTCAGTCACAAATCTACCATTGTTTTGAGTTTTCATGTGACTCTGATTCATAAAGAAGTCATTTTGCCTTGATAATAACACCAAAGAAAAAATTTAATGTCCCCAGATGGAGCTATGTAGGAATTTGACAATGTGAAAAAATTTGGACCTATTTTTCAAATGGACCACACTCAGGTTCAGATATATAAGTTCCTTTAAAACAATGATCATAGGAAATTATACCAATTGACTTTATTCTCCAAATAATGTAGTCTAGTGGACTCTAATTGCAATATTATATAAACATTGGTAGAAATACACACAGAGGGACAGATGGGCAACTTTTCTGCTTACCCTATACCTCATTTCTCTAATCTCTTTACTTTAAAATTATATAGTTGAGGGCCCAAACAAGGGCCCCTTTCTGTCAGTTGTCCTTAAGTTAAACTCAAGTCAGCACACACATAGCCTTTCAGGATATACTTGTTGAGCAGAAAGCCAGAGAAAGAATCATAGGCATCTCATAGTAGAAGTAGACAGATTAACAAAAAAAGGCAAGTCCTAAAGTTTCACAGAAGGTTGAAGAGCAAAGAAAGAACACATAAATTTATGTGAAATTAGTTTCATTCATATAAACAGAAAGACTCAGCTGCATTTTTCTTAAGGTATACTATTTACTAGTTCAGGGCATGAACCACCAACTAGACAGGTAACTGCAAAGCAGAACTACCAAAGGAGAAATTCTTGCACTGCTTTAAAATGGGAATAGAGGACTATCACTAAATATACCCCTCCAAAAAAGTACCATAGTTTATAGGTCACTAAATCCAGAGAACTTTATACATTTATATGATTCTCTTCCCTGCACTTTCGACAGGACTTTGAATCTCTCCCAGAATCTCTCTTAGGAGTTCAGCCACAGAACTGAGCTAACTTACACGCCCTACCATCCTTGCTGTTCTGTAATCACTGAAGTTGTCCTAAATTGCTCAAGTTAAAATATTCTGTGGTTCTAAACTGGTCCAAACTTATTTCAAGAAGAGTAGTACCCAATTTTTTAAAATACCCATTCAGTAAAAGTATTAAGTAAAATCGATACTTTATTAATTCACAGTTGTGAAAGCCAAACCATTTAAGCAGTAAAGGATATAGAGTAATATTTAAAGAACAGAGAACATTTTATTTCTTATAAGTTGTAACGCACTGAAACATCCCAGCAATTACTTGTTTAAGTTTTTGGCCTCAAATAGCCTTAGAATTTTAAGGTCAATTTCTGGTCTATCTCTTTATTACTCCAAATATCTATCTTTTTCGTGGAAGTATTTTTATAAATCTCTATACCCCACCCCACACCACCACTGCTTAATGGATAGCTATCTGAATTTCAGTTGTTCATCAAAATCATCATTTCCACTTATTTAAGCCATCTCAGCCCATAGAGATCCCTTTCTCATATGAAGTTTCATACTAGTTGTTATTTGAAGTATAATGTAGTAGTTAAATGCATAAAATTTTACTACTAGACATCCCTATAGCAGAGTCCTATCATTCATTATTTGTAAGAGTATGGGTAAGTCACCTAACCAACATAGACTTTAGCTTCCTGTTTGTTAATTGGCCTAATTTCAATATTGTTTTGTCTCAAATAATAGGAAAACCTGATGAGAGGGAGAGAGACAGGAAATGGCCTGTCAATGGAGCAATCAGAACAAACACAAGACTTACCAATTAAGCTCAGTATAAGACCCTCCGAAGTAATTTTTTCATCTGAATAGATATTATAAAGACTACCTTATATAGTTTCCTGTTTGTTTTTCAAACAAGGTATCAAAAATTAAAGAATGGTCACCAGTCAGAAGTTGCTACACTAGGTTTCAAATACATTCAGTATACTTATAACTTCATTTCTAGAAATTCTAATCAAAGCAAATGATCAGAAATTAAAATAAATATGAACCAACTTTCTCAATCCAGTATTGTTTATAACATCAAAAACTGGAAAAAAACTAGAATTCCAGCAGTATTGTTAAATAAATTATACTATATCCATACAATGTAACAATATGTATCAATTGTACTTATGTTTTCAAAAAAAATTAACTCCATCAGGAAATGTTTGATATAGAACATGCAATGAAAAAGTAAACTATAAAATTAAATATAGTGAAAATATGTGCATGTTATACAACATTGGATTTGCTTCAAAATAATATGTGGGGGGATAAAGTACATGTGACACAGATGAAACAAGATGGGCCATGAATTGATAATTATGAAAATGGGTGATGGAAACATAGATGCTCTTTATACTATTATTTTTATTTTTATGTTTGTTTTAAATGTCCTGTATAAAAGATTAAGAAACTTGTAAGTGCATTATGACCTTAATTAAAAGATTCATTATAAATATGTATATGTATATATATATATATATATATATACACACACAAGGGTGCAATATTATATTACAATATCTATATATATATATATATATATACAATATTTTGTGTGCAATATTATATAACATATATGCTTATCTTGAAAAAAATCACCAAAATATTAACAAAGGCTAATGCTGGGTGGCTGGCCCTTTCATATTCATTAATACTTTTCTAATTAGACTTTCAAATTTATAGGCATCCTGGTTCTTAAAGGATACTAAATTTACTCTGCTTTGTGATGTCAAATTATCTTGAACTCTTAAATTCGTAATTCTACATGATGACTATTTCTACCAATTCTATATGATGACTATTCCTACTGTAAGAATCCTTTTGGTTGTTTGTTCAATGTCCACTGCCCTCTGAGGAGACTGGCTCCCAGTACACTGAGATGGCCCGTTATTTTCTGAGTATATTGCCGGGTGGTTGTATGTACTGTGGATGAATTTTTTATTTATAAAATAAAGGGGAAAGAAGCTTTTATGAAGCTGAATGAAGATAAACTAGAGGAAAGGCAGCCAGGAGTTGGGACACTGAATGCCTCAGTCCCAGGAAGACTAAAGTGAAAGACTATCCTTGGCAGTGTTATGGAAAAGAGATGAGTTTTGAAGTGCATACAAGTCTAACAAAATTTTGAATGTAGTTTGTTATGAAGTGTACAAGGTAAAATCCTCCTCCTAAATTACTTGCAGTAAAATCAACACTATTTACTGACATTTTGGATGTAAGTTTTTCTGGAGAATGCAAAGAGATATTCAATCTTGAGTTGCTTGTTTCAGGGGTCAATAATTAGAAAAGGACATCTGAAATCCATACTAAATGAGTGACATTGATTGTAGTTTTAAATTGCTCATCAAATATGTTAATTCAACCATTAAACCTAGAGTTTAAACAATACCAAGCCTTCCAAAGAGTAGGATTGGTCTATTAGCAGACATAAATAACAATGATCTTTAAACTTGCAAAGAGCTACAAAATCATTAAATCTAACCTCCTAGTTAAAAATCTAAGAACTCTACATGTTTAAATAACTTGTTCAAAGCCACTCTGCTAGTTACAATCACAGCCAAATATAAAACTAAAAATTTTAGGCCTAAGCTCATAAAGTGTATTGGGAGAGATGGAAGGAGAAAAAACAGAATATGAGAAGAGGTGAGAGTGAAAACCAGAGGACAGAGAGAGTTCCACTTTTTGATAATAATAAAGCCTAGCACTACTTTATAAAGTTCCCTGAGCCTTACTATTACACAACTATTATATAAATAATACATTAAATAATATACCCTATTACAAAAGGATACCAATATTACACATTCTCACTTTTCACATTTTCATCAGTATCATCCCTTTGTTGCAGGAAGGGGGACTGCTTCCAGGGCCTGAAACTGGGCTCTTGTCTAACACTGGGAAATGAATTGTCCGAGGAGACACATGTGCTGACAAAGAAAGAGATTTTATTGGGAAGGGGCACCCAGGCGGAGAGCAGGAGGGAAGGGAGCCCAAGAGAACAGCTCTGCCCCTTGGCTGGCAGTCTCGGGTTTCATGGTGATGGGATTAGTTTCCCGGTGGTCTTTAGCGGTTTCCCTTTTGCTAGTTTTAGAAATCAATCCAATTGTTGAGTTTGTAGCCAATTACCTGTGTCTAGTTCTGGGTTACCTTGGTAAATTTCTCTACTACAAGACTCTAATTGGTTGGCCCTGAGAAAATTTACTTAAAAAAAAATATTATAGTCATATTCAGGTCACTATTGATATTACTAGATGGGATCCCTTCACCTGGCCAATTAATAATGTCTGCTCTGACTCTGGCCATAAATTTGAGTTTTCTTCTATTATTCAAGTTCAATCAGAGCAACAAGCAAAGTTTCAGCCAAGGAAAAAATCTCCCACAGTTATGGGATGGATTTATATAGATAACACCAGGCCATGGTAATTCAGGTTTAAAGTCTCCTCTATGTTGAAAACAATTAAATCATACTAAGGATAATCAGTCTCTAGTAACACTAAAAAACTGGGCTATGTGCCTATAGACAGTGCCAATATATAATTTCCCTGGAAGATAAACATTCATACAGAGTAGACTAAGTCAGATGACCTGGGATACACTGGGCTACATCTAATGGAAGTTCTTAACTTAAGTCTTACTTATGACTTTACTAATATTGCTGGCTATGTTATTTGTATTTCACCTGTTTTACAAAATTGCTGTATCTTACACTGCCAGATGTGTGACTGAGGCCTCTGATAAAATAATACATAGTTCCCTGTGAGATCCATGATGGTAACAGTGTAACTCTAGATATGGGAAGAAACAACAAGAAGGAATGTTTTTCTGAACCAAGAGGCTAGTAAGACAGGTGATCCAGAGAATTTTGGATACTGTTTTATGGCCTAGCCCAGTAATAACACATTGAGTGACCTGTCAACAAAATCTTTGCCAAACCTGATAACGGACATTCTCAGTACCATGGGATAAAAATGGTCATGAAATGCCCCCCTCAAAACCATGGTCAAGTTTATAAGCAAAAAGGGGCTCTGCCAACTGAAAACTGACACCTACCATCTACGTCTACAAAGATTAAATCATGGCCACTGCAACTGCTTACCTTCAACTCCCCTGAAAGTAATTCAGGGTGAAAATCAGGAATGAGGCATTCTGTGCTCTGAGAAAAACTAGCAGACAGGCCTTCAGATAGTTAGATCTTTTCAGGAAAAGATTTTATGAGTCCCAGTTCTTGCATCTTTTCATACCTAGAGAAACACTGACATCATTAATGATGACATCTGCTTTGGCTATTAAAGAAAATTTTACAATTAAAAGTCAAAAGAGTAACTATGGTTCAGACATCCTGGAAAATAACAAGGTGATACTATGGGTGTAATTTCAGACTAGACCTTGCATTGCTAAACACTTGAGTTTTCTGAGTCATGTCAGGTTTGGATGCCACCATTCTCAAAACAATGTCTGTTGGAAGCTAGTAACTGCAACCTTACTCTTTATAAAACTAGGCAACTGGCTACCTGGGTACAAGTATCCCCAACATGCCAGGTCCAGACTGGGTTTCAGGCCTATTCTTCTAAAAAGAAATGAGATTTATTTTGTCTATAAAAATTCCAGTTATCACACTCCAACCACTTCTAATTGAGTCTGTTACACCAAAATGGCAGGCCAAGGGATTGAGATTTTAATCATACAAGACTCAGATCTAGGACTTGGAACTGAGAAATATTTCCAATTCAGTGTCTATTCCCCAAGTTGAGACAGTCCTATGGCCTATTTTGACAGGAAGTTATCATAGTCATATTTGCCTAGTTCCCTAAATTAAAACTGAGCAGGACTCTGTGGGACTCTGGAGTACAGATCTGTTCTGTGTTCTCCATTTCTTGTCTGTAGGATATAGTCTTCATTCAGCCTCCTTGACTTTCCCTGAGATCCAAAGGGTGGATTCAAATAATGGCTAATCAAGGAAGGGATTAGCTTCCTGGCTTCCTGGTGGCTCAGACGGTAAAGCATCTGTCTGCAATGCTGGAGACCCGGGTTCGATCCCTGGTCGGGAAGATCCCCTGGAGATGGAAATGGAAACCCACTCCAGTGCTCTTGCCTGGAAAACCCCCTGGACAGAGGAGCCTGGTAGGCTACAGTCCATGGAGTCGTAAAGAGTCGGACACGACTGAGCAACTTTACTTACTTACAAGGAAGGGAGGGGTTATAGAAACAAAGGAGAAACAATCAAATGGTGGTACAGCCTTGAGACAGGGTCCTGGTTCCTACTCAAAAAAATATGCATAACAGTGTCCTTGAGTTCTTCTACAGAACCGGGGCCCCACCCAGGTGGCGATGGAGGAACTTCAGGCTGAGCACAAGATTCCTGAAGCACAGCTTTGTTGCCTCACCAATCAATCAAAGTCACAAACCCTGCAGCCCTCACCTCAAATGCTGCCTTCTGTTTCTGGAGACCAGTAATGACCATCCTGCTAGATCTCCTGTTTGGCCCCTGTCTATTTCATCTCTGAGAGGAGCCAATAGTTTCCAATTAAATTGCTGTTATTACAAGGGTGAATGCTGGTTTCAGGCAAAAAAATACCTTGACTTAGATCAGCTAGAGAGAGACTTCTGCTCTGCTAGGCAGGCCTACGCCCAGGCACAGCAGGAAGAAGTAACAGAAGAGAGACCTCCGCCCCAATTCCCAAGAAGCATCTTGAGTATGAAGTCTCTCAGGGGGGAGTTGTTAGGGGAAGCACACTGATTGAAACCGCCCACCCTGGCCAGGCACCATGGTAACCATTTGCATGAGTTGTTTTAGGACAGGAGGTCCTGGTAAGGCACACGGAACTAATAAGCCACCACCAACCAGAAGAGCTCAGGAAAGGTCAAAAGGAGACAACACACGTCCAACCACCTGCCAGAATCCTTGCTGGCAACCATCTTGGCTGCACCACCAGGAAGGGCTCTGAGTCAGAATGATTGGCTAAAGACCACCCGGAAACTAATCCCATCACCATGAGACCCGAGACTGCCAGCCAAGGGGCAGAGCGGTTCTCCTGGGCTCCCTTCCCTCCTGCTCTCCGCCTGGGTGCCCCTTCCCAATAACATCTCTTGCTTTGTCAGCATGTGTCTCCTCAGATAATTCATTTCCGAGTGTTAGACAGGAGCCCAGTTTCAGGCCCTGGAAGCACTCCCCCTTCCTGCAACACCTCCCACTCTCTTTACTTTTTCTTTCATTACCAATTTTAATTCATCTTTATACTTTTGGAAAAAAATGAGAAGCCAGTCAAATATTTCTTATTGCAGAGATGATCTTAACCAAATATGAAGACTGAACTAAATAAACAAACAAACCAATAGCAGCAATGACAACTATTTAACATTTTAAAATTTATTCTCTAACAAAAATGTTCACTTAAACATTCTCTCTGTTCAATAGTTTATTAATTGCTTAATCTATGTAATTCATTACATTTAATCACTTTGATTCAGTTGCAAGTCTTTTTGTTTTCCTGGTGTGGCACCCTCACTAAATGTAAACTATATAAGCTCATTGAGCATTCTTTATTTACACTTCTGAGTGACTATGTAAAGTTATTTGATTACAGAGCTTAAGAAGAAACCACTGAGTGAGGGGGAGGCGGAATGCATAGCACTGCTTCTACACTCAGACTACATATTTTCTAATATGTGTAATGCTTTACAATTTGTAAATATTTTAAAATATTTACTATACAGTAGAGACTTCTTAGTAGTAAAGTTTATTTGGAATAAAAATTACTTTCCCAATATATTTTAATCTCATAGATTGTTTCTGTCATTTATGTAATATAGCACAAAAAATTTCTAATGGGACAATCACTCACTATTAAGTGATTAATCTTGAACAATTGATATATAATCAAATCACTTTTTCTTTAGTTCTGATATAAATATCCTGCAAGCAAAATGAATCAAATTCAATTCATCTTATTTTTTTTTAGAGGATACTTGGAATGTAATAAGAAAGATGATCATTTCCAGAAAAAAAGATCTTTGGATTATCTTTCACAATATGCATTCATTCACTCAATATGCATTATTTGATCCATCAAATAAATAATGACTACTTACTATATACGAGACCTTATGCTAAGATCACATTATGACATAGAGTGAATAGCCTATGTTTGTAATCAATAGAAAAGTCCTAACTTTTGTTTTAATGGTATTACCAGTGCTCACTATTACACAAATACAGTTTTTACATAATTATCACCTAAAGTAAATTAAAGAAAAATTAAGACCATCATAACAAATATTATTTTGAACTCATAATCTCTATGAGAAATAATTCCACTCTATTCCTTAAGCAACTTTGACTAAAATTATTTTAAATGGAAATTTAATAACTGTATGTCATAACCCTACTGCTAGCTTTGGCCATACAAAAATTTTCCTTCTGTATGAGGAAATAAAACTCTAACTGTGGAGAGAGGTACAAAGGTACATAAATAGTAAAATGCCATGGTAGATGCTTTCCTGCAGGTACACTGCCATGGGAGCACAAACAAGGGCCGAATGCAGGGGAGGCAGACTGCAGGAAAAGCCTCCTCAAAAGAAGAAAACATTTGGTGCAGGCTCTGAATAAGAAAAAAAAAAAATTATTTTAATAATCAGGGGAAGAGAAAGAGGAAGAAGAGGAGAAGGAAAAGAAAGGAAAGGGAGGAGAAAATGAACAGCTAACATTTTTACAGGCTCCATAGAGTTTCACCTACATTATCTCATTTAATGCTTAGAACAAGCTATGGGTTAGACACTATGGGTACTGAAATTTAATAGAGCTGTGTTTCTAGGGGTGTCAAAAGAAGGCAGTGTGCTCCAGCAGAGAAAAACACTTCCCCTGTGTGAATCAAGTTGATGGTCAGAGTAAACAGGTAAGCCTTAAGTAAATCAAGTTGCTCAGTCGTGTCCAACTCTTTGTGACCCCATGGACTGTAGCCCACCAGGCTCCTCTGTCTATGGAATTTTCCAGGCAGGAATACTGGAGTGGGTTGCCATTTCCTACTCCAGGACGAGATGTGTTTTAGATAGAGTAGTAAGAGAAGGAAATAAACAAATCCCCATCCCTACTATATGACACATTTGTATGTTTTTAATGAATTAAAGGAAAGGATAAAGTAAGAAAACGGGGAAAGAGAAAGAAAACCCATGATCAAAGGTAGACTGAAGCCAAATTGTGAGTGGCCTTCTCATCTGAGTGGCTCAGATGGTAAAGAATCTGCTTGCAATATGGGAGACCCTGGTTTGATCCCTAGACTGGGAAGATCCCCTGGAGAAGGGACCAGTTATCCCCTCCAGTATCGTTCCCTGGAGAATCCCCATGGACAGAGGACCCTGGTGGGCTACAGTCCATGGGGTCAAAAAGAGTCAGACATGACTGAGCAACTTTCACTTTTGCTTTCAATGCCAGAACAAAACTTTGAGACTTGATTTCGTGAGAAACAGGGAGCCAAAACTTTTTAACAGTAAGGAGGTGACATGACATCCCTCATAGAGAAGGTTATTAAGGGAAATAGAAAGTAAATACAGTAAATTATGTAAAGAAAAATTACTGCAACATCTGGGGTAAGAAATGGAGAAATCCCAAACTAGACAGAGATTGGGAGCAAGAGGTAGTACTAAAATATCAATTAGGAGGAATATTTTGGCTTTCGCATCCACTCAATACTGTATTTTAGGTTTCTAGATTGGACAGCTGGGAGGACAGTGATACTCCTTAACTAAGTTTGGGAATATAGAAGGGAAGTGAGAATATAGGGAAAGTTAGGATGGTAATGATAATGAAACAATATTGGTATTATGCATAAAAAGGTATTTATAATAGATAATTTTCACACTGTGATACAAAAATATTTCAATAGGTAAACTTCTGAGAATTCCAAGGGTTTAGTATCAGATCATATTTATTGACTCACTTAACAATGCAAAAGCATAAAATGGAAAAATATCTCTAGTGTTTTAATAAAAATTTATTGATATATAATTCATATACTATAAAAGTCACCATTTTAAAGTATACAACTCAGTGTGTATTAGTATATTTACAAAGCTGTGCATCCATCACCATTGACTTTTGAAATTTTCCATCAACCCATAAAGGGACGTGGTTCCCAATAGCAGTCAATCACTCACCACTTGCTCTTCCTCAGAACCTTGATAACCACAAATCTACTTTATGCCCCTATAGATTTGCCTATTCTGAACATTTCATGTAAATAAAAATATAATATTTTTGTTTTTTATGACTGACTTCTTTCATTTTGCCTAATATTTCAAGTGTATACAGGTTGTAGTATGTACCACTACTTTCTTTTACTTCCTTTTATTTCATTTCATGGATGGGCCATATTTTATTTATCCATTATTCAGCTGAGGGACATTGGATTACATCCACTCTTGACTATTTTGAAGAATGCTGTTATAAACATTCATGTACAAATTTATTCATCGTTGTTGTTCAGTCTCTAAGTCGTGTTTGACTCTTTGCGACCACATGAACTGCAGCATGCCAGGCTTCCCTGTCCTTCACTGTCTCCCAGAGTTTGCTCAAAATCATGTCAAATTCATGTGTGGGAATAGTTTTCCATTTGTATTTGGTATATACTAGGGTTGGAATTGCTGGGACACATGGGTCATATGTCTAACATTTTAAGGAACTGGCTGACTAATTTCCAAAGTGGTGATATGATTTTATAATCACACCAACTATGTGTAAATTCTAATTTCTCCACATCCTTGTCAATACTTGTTACATTTCTGTCTTAGATTTTAAGACCCCTTCCTAATAGGTATCAAGGAGCAAGTCATTGTAGTTTTGGCTTGCATTTCACTAATTGCTAATGATGCTAAGTATCTTTTTATGGGCTTATTGACTATTTCTATATCATCTTTGATGAAATGGCTTCCCTGATGACTCAGCTGGTAAAGAATCTGCAATGTGGGAGACCTGGCTTCGATCCCTGGGTTGAGAAGATCCCCTGGAGAAGGGAATGGCTATCCACTCCAGTATTCGGGCCTGGAGAATTCCACTGACTAGTCCATGGGGTCACGAAGAGTCAGACATGACTGAGTGACTTTCACTTTCACTTTGAAGAAATGAGTTTAATTATTATACAGAGTTTTTCCTAGCTTTATTGAGATATAGTTGTTATATAACATTGTGTAACTTTATGATATACAATGTGATGAACAACACATATATATTGTGCCATTCTAATATGTATTAGGAGAAGACATTTCATTGTAGTTTCAACTTGCACTTTCTTGATGATTTGTGATGTTGAACAACTTTTCACATACTTGTTGGTCATTGTATGTCTTGCTTGAAAATGTCTGTTCAGGCCTTCTGATCATTTTTAATAAGATGGTTTGATTTTTTGCTATTGAATTGTATGAGTTCATTATATATTTTGTATGTTGATTAACATACATTACTAGATAATTTTTCTCCCATCCCATAGTGGTATGCAATTTTTCTCCCATCCCGTAGTGGTATGCTTTAATTTCCTTTGCTTTATCTTTGGTGTATTCTTTATCTTTCTGCAGTTTGAATATATTACCCACTCCTTTCTAGCCTCCATGATTTCTCATGAGAAGTCAGTTCTCAATATTATTGAGGAGCCACCATACATAATAAGCCCATTTTCTCTTGCTACTTTCAAGTTCTCTTTTAAATTGGCTTTTGACAGATTGAATATGAAATGTCTAGATGTAGATCTCTTTAAGTTTATCATACTTGGAGTTTTTTGCCTGTGAAAATTAATGTTTCCCATCAAATCTGGAAAGCTTTCTTCAAATAAACTCTGCCACTTTCCTTTGTTTCTGGGACTCTCATTGTATATTTATATGTCTGTGTGTGTTCATGCTAAGTCACTTCAGTTGTGTCTGACTCTTTGCAACCACATGGAATATAGCCCACCAGGCTCCTCTGTCCATGAGATTCTCCAGGAAAGAATACTGGAGTGCTTATGTGCTTGAGAGTATCCCATAGGCTATGTTCATTTTCCTTGATACTTTTATATTCTGCTCCTCAGACTGATTAATCTCAATTGGCATATCTTCAAGTTTGCTGATTCATTCTGTCAGCTCAAATCATCTCCTTTAGTTAATTTTAAAGCCCCTTTAATGAATTTTTCATTTTAGTTATTGTACTTTTTAATTCCAGAATGTCATTTCATTCTTTTTTATAATTTTTATTTGTAATCTCTATTTGGCAAGATGTTTTTCTCATACCTTGTTTTAGCTTTCAATTATAGCTTCCTTTAGTTCTTTGAATATTTTTAAATTAGCTAATATAAAATTTTTGTCTAATAAGTCTAGTATCTGAACTTTTCAGGGACTATTCCTATTAATTATTTTCCTTCCAATGTATGGTCCATTGTGTGTCTCATAGGTATTTGTTGAAACTGACATTTTAAATAATTTATTATAATGTGGCAACTCTGGAGATCAATTCACCCCTTCCTCCAAGTGTTTTTGTTTTGTTTTTTTGTTTGTTTGTTTTTCATTGCTGCTGCTGTTACTGTTGCTACTGTCTTTGTTTTAATGACTATCCTGGACTAATTATGTAAAGCTCATATCCTTCTATACAGTCACCGCCTTGGTCTGCTCAGTTAGTGTTCAGCTAATGTTTGTAAGATTTCCTTAAATGCCTTGACTCAGTAAGTATCCCCTTTCTTAACAGTGTGTGTATGTGTATTAAATTATGCCTTTTATGTTTGCATTTTAAAACTCAACCCTAAGTCCCTGTTTGCATACAAAATCAAGGTTGGCCCAAGGTGAGAGATTAGGGCCTTTCATGTCTTTCCTGGGCATGCCCACAGTCCTACACATGTGTTGGACTTCCTGGTCCCCCCAAATAATTATATCTTTTCTAAGCCCCCAAAGAACATCTCATTCTCCATTTTTTTCTTTTAAAGTCTTGAGCCATCTTCTTGTTTCTTCAACTAATATCATGGCCTCAAGACTTGTGAAGTTAAACAATTGCTGCTAATTGTTTACAACAAACCTCCTGAAGTTGGTTCTTTCCCACTGAGAGTTCTAAGTTAGGTCAATTAAAGACAAGCCCTGAAAAAAAAAAAAGACAAGCCCTGCGGGTAAGGCTAAGTAGCAACAAGGTAGATTAGTGACAGGTATCTCAGGGAAGTGAGGCTTTGCGGGGGATGGGGGGTAGAGCTTCAAATTCATTCTGCCCCCTCCAGTCACTGCTAATCACCTTATTTCACAGCTACTATGGTTGTGTGGCTACTGACTTTCTTTTATTATTATTATTATTATTATTTTCATTTATTTATATTAGTTGGAGGCTAATTACTTTACAATATTGTAGTGGTTTTTGCCATACATTAATATGAATCAGCCATGGATTTACATGGGTTCCCCATCCTGAACCCCCCTCCCGCCTCCCTCCCCGTCCTATCCCTCTGGGTCATCCTAGTGCACCAGCCCTGAGCACTTGTCTCATGCATCCAACCTGGACTGGCGCTCTGTTTCACCCTTGATAATACACATGTTTCAATGCTATTCTCTCAGATCATCCCACCCTCGCCTTTTCCCACAGAATCTAAAAGTCTGTTCAATACATCTGTGTCTCTTTTCCTGTCTTGCATATAGGGTTATTGTTACCATCTTTCTAAAGTCCATATATATGCATTAGTATACTGTATTGGTGTTTTTCTTTCTGGCTTTCTTCATTCTATAATAGGCTCCAGTTTCATCCACCTCATTAGAACTGATTCAAATGAATTCTTTTTAATGGCTGAGTAATATTCCATTGTGTATATGTACCACAGCTTTCTTATCCATTCGTCTGCTGATGGGCATCTAGGTTGCTTCCATGTCCTGGCTATTATAAACAGCATTGTGATGAACACTGGGGTGCACGTGTCTCTTTCAGATCTGGTTTCCTTGGTGTGTATGCCCAGGAGTGGGATTGCTGTGTCATATGGCAGTTCTATTCCCAGCTTTTTAAGAAATCTCCACACTGTTTTCCATAGCGGCTGTACTAGTTTGCATTCCCACCAACAGTGTAAGAGGGTTCCCTTTTCTCCACACCCTCTCCAGCATTTATTGCTTGTAGACTTTTGGATAGCAGCCATCCTGACTGGCGTGTAATGGTACCTCACTGTGGTTTTGATTTGCATTTCTCTGATCATGAGTGATGTTGAGCATCTTTTCATGTGTTTTTTAGCCATCTGTATGTCTTCTTTGGAAAAATGTCTGTTTAGTTCTTTGGCCCATTGTTTTTCATTGGGTCATTTATTTTTCTGGAATTGGGCTGCAGGAGTTGCTTCTGTATTTTTGAGATTAATTCTTTGTTTGTTGCTTCATTTGCTATTATTTTCTCCCATTCTGAAGGCTGTCTTTCACCTTGCTTATAGTTTCCTATTTATGCTTTTATTTCCAATATTCTGGGAGGTGCCTCATAGAGGATCTTGCTGTGATTTATGTTGGAGAGTGTTTTGCCTATGGACACCTTATCTTCGACAAAGGAGGCAAGAATATACAATGGAGAAAAGACAACCTCTTTAACAAGTGGTGCTGGGAAAACTGGTCTACCACTTGTAAAAGAATGAAACTAGAACACCTTCTAACACCATACACAAAAATAAACTCAAAATGGATTAAAGATCTAAATGTAAGACCAGAAACTGACTTTCAAAGCTACTATGGATCTGGTGTGAGGTTAGGGGAACAGAAAAAGGGCAAAGTAAAATACCACAAAAATCATTACTCTTAATGAAATCCAGCCATTCTCTTGATGCAAGCCTTTGATTAATTTTCAGAGTTCTGATAAAGTTGATTATGAACATTTTGGCCACTGTTCTCATTGCTTTTATGAAGATGTGGATTTTCAGAGGTCCCCACACTGCCTTTTCAAAACTGCTTCCCTGAGGTTATGTTTTTGAATTATATTTAACAGTGAATTGATTTAGTGGAGAACAAAGAAGTATCTTTAAAGTAATTGACTTTTCAATGAAGATAGCAGAATGCATGCAGCCAATTTAGTATTATTTTATTCAAATCCCCATCTTAGGAAGAAGTACCACTTATTCTATAATGGTTCACACACAAATATATTTTGAATTTTTATATTTTACTTACCATGAGGTAAATAATTATTTTTAATTTAATTTTTATAATAACTATTTAGATCCTTTGAGAGAAATTTAACTGAACAAAGTCTAATTTAAAAAATATTTAATCAAGCTGAAAATATGATCATCTTTATCCAAACCAAGTGGTATGCACAGCATTTACACTCAGTCATGTCTGACTCTTTGCAAACCCATGGACAAAGTCTCCAGGCCAGAATACTGGAGTGGGTAGCCTTCCCCTTCTCCAGGGGATCTTCCCAACCTAGGGATCAAACCCAGCTCTCTCACATTGCAGGCAGATTCTTTATCAGCTGGGCCACAAAGGAAGCCCAAAAATACTGGAATGGGCAGCCTATCCCTTCTCCAGCAGATCTTCCTGACTCAGGAATTGAACCGGGGTCTCCTGCATTGCAGGTTGATTCCTTACCAACTGAGCTCTCAGGGAAACAAGTGATAGCTATGAAGTAATTAGAATAATATTTGTGTTCAGATTATAATTTAACTACAAAAAGTTCACTTCAAAAAAGTAATTCCTCAAAATATGATAATATTGAAATCATTTTATAGTATTCTCATAGGCTACTTTTGACTGAAGTTCTAAAATGAGTGCTAAAAATATGTCTTGTTACTATTTTATTTTCAAATCTTATGTGTGTTAAGAGCCTTTCTACTAACCATCACTAGTCACACTATCTAGGCAAACTAAAAATTAGCAAAACACTTATAATGCCTTCTGAACTCCCTTCTTATATTTCATCTATACCCCATTGTGCTAGTATAGGACTTTATGGACTCAAACTACCATGTGATTAGTAAAATGCTTACCTACAAACCCTTAAAAAGAAAAATTATACCAGATGTTAAGAAAAATAAAGAATTATATATCATGGCATCTCCTCTGGAAGTCTTTACAAACTAGTTGATGATAAGATATAATTTCCTTTTCACAAAACATAGTTACCAAAAATATGATAAATACAACAAATATAGCAAATGAGATGGGATAGAGATCCAACTGGTCTAGAATGTTTAGGAAGGAATTAATATAGGAAGTAAGGCTTGAAAAGACTTTGAAGGATAATTAAAATTTAAAGTTTCACTCTTTTACTCATTCTTTTAACCATAAAAATAATGAATAACATAATAATGAGTAAACAGTAGGTGAAGATATTAATGAATAAACATTGACTAGATGATTTTGATGAACAGTAAAGAGAAAAAGCACTATTGATGGGAAAATCAGAATGATCAAAAACATAGAGGTAGGAATAAGCATGACATGTTTAAGGGAATGCAAAAACTCTAGCCTTATTAAATCAAATATTATATGTTTATCTAGAAATTATGGCATTATAGAGCTAGCTAAAGGTCCTTAGAAGGGCTTCCTCAGTCATGGCTCAGACAGTAAAGAATCTGCCTGCAATGTGGAAGACCCTGGTTCGATCCCTGGTTTGGAAGATCTCCTGGAGAAGATACCCCCCGGCAACCCACTCCAGTATTCTTGCCTGGAGAATTCCATGGACAGAGCAGCCTGCCAAGCTACAGTCCATAGGATCGCAAAAGTCAGATATGACTGAGCACTAACAATTTCACTTTCAAAGATCCTTAGAAATCATCTTTAGCTTCTGAAGAGCATAGGATACCACCAACAAAATGAAAAGACAACCCACAGAATTGGGGGAAATATTTGCAAATGATGCAACCCACAAGGGATTTGTCTACAAAATATACAAACAGCACATGCAGCTCTATGTCAAAAAAATAAACAACCCGATGAAAAAATGGCAGAAGATCTAAATAGACCTAAATTTCTCCAAAGAAGACATACAGATGGCCAAAAAGCACATGAAAATATGCTCAACATCACTAATTATTGGAGAAATGCAAATCAAATCTACCTTGAGTTATCACCTCAATAGGTCAAATGGCCATCATCAAGAAGTCTACAAACAATAAATGATGGAGAGGGTGTAGAGAAAAGGGAAACCTTCTACACTGTTGGTGGGAAAATAAATCGGTACAACTATGGAGAAGAGTATGAAGCTTCCTTTAAAATCTTAAAATAGCATTACCATATGACCCAGGAATCCCAGTCCTGGGTATACATACAGAGAAAATCATAATTTGAAAGAATACATGCATCCCAATGTTCATTGCAGCATTATTACAATAGCTAAGACATGGAAGCAACCTAAATGCCCATTGACAGAGGAAGACATAAAGAAGAAACAGTACATATATATAATTACTCAGCCCCCCAGAAAAGAATGAAATAATGCCATTTGCAGCAACATGGACAGATCTAGAGATCAACATACTAAGTAAACTAAGTCAAAGACAAATATCATGTAAATCACTCACATGTGGAAACTAATTTTAAAAAGATACCAATAAACTAATTTACAAAATAGAGGCAGACTTATAGATAATGAAAACAAACTTAGGTTACCGAAGGGGAAACATGGGCGGTTGCTGTTGTTTAGCTGCTGAGTCACGGCTGACTCTTAAGACCTAATGGACTGTAGCTCACCAAGCTCCTCTGTCCATAGGATTTTCCAAGCAAGAATACTGGAGTGAGTTGCCATTTCCTTCTCCAGGGGCTCTTCCTGACCCAGGGATCAAATCTGCATCTCCTGCATTGGCAGGCAGATTCTTTACCACTGAACCACCAGGGAAGCCAAACATGGATGGTAGGGAATAAATTAGGAGCTTGGGATAAACATACATACACTACTATATAGAAGAAAGATAACCAACAAGGACCTGTGATATAGCACAGGGGACTCCACCCAATATTTTGTGATAATCTACATAAGAAAAGAATTTTAAAAAGAATGAATATATGTGTATGTATAACTGAATCACTTTCCTGTACACCTGAGACTAACACAACATTATAAATCAACTATATGCCAATACAGTTAAAATGTTAATTAAACAATAAAGCATCTTTAAGCCTCACATTTTTAAGATGAAGAAAGTAAGGTCTAGGTAATGGCCTAAGGTCATTTGGCTAAAAAAGATGTAAAGAAAAAAAAAAAATCAATAAGCATCTAAGAAGTACTTCTGATATATCAGGCACTAGGCTAGACACTTCATATAAAATAAAACTGTGAGTTGGGAAATATTACAATGACATCCAGTATACTGCACAAATGAATAAATTCTCAAATAAATAAATTCTTAAATAGCATCAAAAATGAAATGTCAAAGGAGGTAGTCTAATTTGAACAATTTTTTAAGTAACACTTGTTTTATAAAGGGAAAAGGGATGAAAAAGGAAAACAATTCTATATGAAATATAAAAACATGTTTATATATGCTTTTACTAATTCAACAATTATGTGTGGCCTAAGAATATGTCTTTATGAAATTAAGGGTTTCTGTTTGTTTGTTTGTTTTTTAACAAGGGTTCCTGCAGGTACCGAACACATTTGCTTTTCCTGGGACTACTCCAGGAAATACTGTGAATAGTCCTGATTCCACCATAATGGCAGCATAATGCAGAACTCAATACAAAATAAGAACATTAGGCCATCAATTTTAGTTCCTTTTATACGGAGAAAACTTGTTCAGAAAGAGGAACAGTTTTATTTTTTACAAATAGAGAGAGGATTTTAGTGTCTATTTTGGAATTGTAGGTAGCATCCCAGCTGTTTGGGGCCACTCTGGACACTAAAATTAATGTGTTGGGCCCAACAAAGGGCATATTTTCCTTCTTCATCCAAAGTAGATGCTGGTTCCCAGCAGATACAACATGTTTCTACAAGTATGGCACATATTTATTATTCCAACCAGTAAATGGAAACATTTGCCTTCTAGAGACGCAGCTCTTAAGTCAGTCAAAAGAAACCAGCAAGTAAACTTCAGTGACTCACATACCCACACAGGAACAAGCTGATTTCTCATGAGAGTTGTATTCAACTTATGGCTAAATAATGCTATTTTAAATTCCCATCTGTGGGACATATAATTCTACAAAATGAATATGGACTTAGGAGCCAGAGAGCTCTTAGCTAAATCCCAGTTCTACCATTTTACTAGTTGTGTGGCATTTAGAAAATACATTTGTTGCTCTAGAATTCATTTCCTCTGTAAAATGGGGACAGTATTACATATCTCATAGAGTTAATATGAGGATTATGTTATATAAACTTAGCAAAAGAGCTAGTAAACAGTAGGCACTTAATGAATGGTGACTATCATCTGTCCCCTCTGAAATTTAAAGTTACCTACTATTTAAGCACCTTTTGGTTCTGATCAAATTTTACATTAGTATCATAAAATCATCTAATGTTTCTCCCACTATATAGAGTAACAAAAGAAAGACACTCAAGAAATTGGAAGACTTTTACGATACAATTTTTCACATCTAGAAAATTAACTGTGTATTAACTCTTAAAATACTACAACACAGAACTGGTTACAAAATTTTAAAAGAACACAATAGTAATCTACAATTAATATAACATATTAGTTGTTTCAACCTAAGGCATTTCAAAGGCCTGAAAATTGTTCCTGGCTTGATTTTACGGAATTCCTTTCCCTATTCTTATTAAACCTTAACAGATTCTTAAGTACAATTTCTTGTCACTTCTTTTGAGATCTTCAAAAAATCAAGAGCTCTACTGAGTTATCCCATGATGACTGACACATGAGACAATTTCTTATACATATTGTCTTTTTGATATTCAAACCCATTTCAAACTAAGTTGACAGATTTGCCATTACTTTCATGTAAATATTTTCTGAATGTCTGAATATAAATACAGCAAAACAATCTTCTGGAATTACTGTGTGTGTTCCCAGAAAAGGTTCCCTTATGCACATATAGCTCAAATTAACAGCATATAATTGACTTGAATTAATTAGATGGTTTTTCTTCTTATAGTCATTTATAACCAGTTCACAGGCCAGGTCAATCTGTATCCTCTACAAGTAATCAAATAATGTGACCAGCCTTGAAAATCTCATCAGGTATACTTTCTAACATATTCTTTGTCCAGAGTAATCTTAATAATATTGCAAAATAGAATACTACTCAGAACACTGGTATTTTATACTGCTGCAAGGATTGTAGAGAAACAAATGGTTACAGTGACTTTAGCACTTTCCATGATAGTATAATTAAGGTCGAGTTTTAGTCTTGAGTGTCAAATAGGCTTTGAATCACTAAAAAGAACAGCTCTAACTGAACGTGGTAGAGCATCTTGACCGCCACAGCAATGAGCCTCTGCAGTCAAAGTGAATTTAGCCCATTCTGTAACTGACACTGTTCATAAAGCAATTTAAAACCATTTTATGCTTTGTTAGTATGCACAATTTCCAAACTACTAAAGTTAGCCATCAATGTCAAGAACAGTGGTTTATAATCATTGAAATGGACTCTCAAACAACCTACTATTCTGTAAAACTGTTTTTCCTGATGCTGGAAGCAGCATTGTGAAATGGCTTTGAAATCCAACAGAACTAAAGATTTCTCCTGTAGGTCACAGTTTGGCAAAGGTGTCTTCACCCTAAATGAAGTTAGGCTCATGGACAATCTTTCTAGTATTTGTGTTTGAGTCCCAGTGACTAGAGTACAGACTACTTCTTTGCATGAGCTTTTATTTATGTATTCCAAAATGTAATAAAATCTTCTCAGCATATGAATCCCAACAAGGAGTTTAACAAAACTCTTCTGACTACCAAAGCAACCAATTTAACTGAATGTATTTGTTTTATATGATGGAGGTCTTTTCCATTGCTTAATAAGGGTGTTTACAGTGAATTTGTACTATAAATTATTAGTGCAATTGTATCTTCTTTTTCCATACAAATAAAATTGCAACCTTATTAATATTGATAGATGTGGAACAAACCAGTTTTCAACAAAGTCATTCTTTCTTCAACAATGACAACAACAAAACTATGCCAAAACTATACTGAAGTTCCCCTACAGAAAGCCAGCAATTCAAAAGAACCAAGCAGTAACACTCCACACTGCCCTCGGACATCCATAACTAGTAACTCCTTGTGACTTACTTAAACTCTGTACCCCAAGGAAGTTTCAGAAAGACTTTCCAAACTCTTATTCCTGTCACCCATAAATCTGCTTTCTGACACTAAGTTATAGATTAATGATCTCTAAAATTTTTTGATCAAGCATTCCCATAAAAAAAAGAGAAACATTCAGCATCCATTCTCAATGTATTTATCTATACATTACATATAAATATTATCCTATCCTTTAAATATTATTAAACCTAAGTTTTTATTTTCTTAAAGAAAAATTTTAAATATCAGTAGAAGTTTTAACATTTTTCACAGATCCCCCCGGATCATCATGCATGTCTCCTGGGTACTCCATCTTGGAGTAACAAATCAAGTCTGGATCATTAGTAATGGAAGAGGCAAAACATAATTTTGGTTAAAAACATTAATTGTTAAAAGAAAAGGAAAAGACAGAAAGAAAATACCAGGTCAAAAATAATATAAGTGTGTTGAACATCACTATATGCCAGGCACTTCACATAAAGTATCTCACTTAATCTTCAAAAGAGCTCTTAAAGGAAGCATCACTTTTTGCTCTTATATAGATGAGTAAATTAGGATCTGGGTAATTACACTTAAGATCTAGGTCTCAAAATCCATGACTGTCAGAAGACTGGAAGTTAGCCAAGAGGAAAAATAAACTATCAAATATCTGTCTCTTGTATATTCCAATCCTAAAAATCTATTCCCACAAAGAAGAGAAGTCTAAGGATCCACTTATTGCCTGGTTCTTCTATCCTTGATATAATCATCAAAATATAGCACATTCAGTAAATTTATTTCAAGATGCTAGGGATAAAGGATGAAGAGAAAGTACCAGTCTCTCAGTTATGTCAGACTCTGTAAGTCCAAGGACTGCAGCCCACCAGTCTTCTCTGTCTGTGGAATTCTCCAGTCAAGAATACTAGAGTGGGTAGCCATTCCCTTCTCCAAGGGATCTTCCCGGCCCAGGGATCAAACACAGGTCTCCCACACTGCAGACAGACTCTTGACCATCTGAGCCACCAGGGAAGTCCAGGGATAGAGCGTAAAGTATACTAAATTGCTATCAGTAGTTGAGAAAAACATCAATTAGCCTTTGACTGCCTGTCATTTCTTAATCAGATAACATGGATCCAACAAAGTCTTTAGAATCTCTACAAACAATTTTTAGTACTGAGATGCCCTTTATTAAACATGCAAATGCCAGCATCTCCAATAATTCCCATCATCAGAATGTTTAGAATGTAGTAATATCTCCTTTTTCTGATTTAATTAGGTTAATTACAGACCTACACAAATTGATAGGTCCACATATCCTATATATTATGTAAAATGTAAACAAAAAATATTAACTACATACATTCATAAACACATGTGCTTATTTGCATGTATCTCTTATAGCCCCAAATATTATTGATTTAAGGTTGGAAAAGAGCATGACTTCAATCAGTTCATTTCAGTCACTCAGTCATGTCCGACTCTTTGCGACCCCATGAATCAGCACGCCAGGCCTCCCTGTCCATCACCAACTCTGAGAGTTCACTTAAACTCATGTCCATCGAGTCAGTGATGCCATCCAACCATCTCATCCTCTGTCGTCCCCTTCTCCTCCTGCCTTCAATCCTCCTCAGCATCAGGGTCTTTTCAAATGAGTCAGTTCTTTGCATCAGGTGGCCAAAGTATTGGGGTTTTAGCTTCAATACCAGTCCTTCCAAGGAATGTTCAGAATTTATTTCCTTTAGGATGGACTGGCTGGCTCTCCTTGCAACCCAAGGGACTGTCAAAAGTCTTCTCCAACACCACAGTTCAAAAGCATCAATTCTTCAGCACTCACTTTTCTTTATAGTTCAACTCTCACATCCACATGACTACTGGAAAAAGCATAGCTTTGACTAGACAGACTTTTGTTGGTTAAATAATGTCTCTGCTTTACTAGACAGTAATATGCTGTCTAGGTTGGTCATAACTTTCCTTCCAAGGAGTAAGTGTCTTTTAACTGCATGGCTGCAGTCACCATCCACAGTGATTTTGAAGCCCCCCAAAAATAAAATGTGTCACTGTTTCCCCATCTATTTGCCATAAAGTGATGGGACCAGATGCTAAGATCTTAGTTTTCTGAATGTTGAGCTTTAAGCCTACTTTTTCACTCTCCTCTTTGATTTAGATCAAGAGACTCTTTAGTTCTTCTTCACTTTCTGCCATAAGGGTAGTGTCATCTGCATATCTGAGGTTATTGATATTTCTCCCAGCAATCTTGATTCCAGCTTCTGCTTCATCCAGCCCAGGATTTCTCATGATGTACTCTGCGTATAAGTCAAATAAGCAGAGTGACAATATACAGCCTTGATGTATTCCTTTTCCTATTTGGAACCAGTCTGTTGGTCCATGTCCAGTTCTAACTGTTGCTTCCTAACTTGCATACAGATTTCTCAAGAGGCAGGTCAGGTGGTCTGGTATTCCCATCTCTTTCAGAATTTTCCAGAGACTGTTGTGTTCTACACAGTCAAAGGCTTTGGCATAGTCAATAAAGCAGAAGTAGATATTTTTCTGGAACTCTCTTGCTTTTTTGATGATCCAGTTGATGTTGGCAATTTGATCTCTGGTTCCTCTGCCTTTTCTAAAACCAGCTTGAACATCCAAAAGTTCTCGGTTCACATGCTGTTGAAGCCTGGCTTGCAGAATTTTGAGCATTACTTTACTAGCATACGAGTGCAATTGTGCAGTAGTTTGAGCGTTCTTTGGCATTGCCTTTCTTTGGGATTGGAATGAAAACTGACCTTTTCCAGTCCTGTGGCCACTGCTGAGTTTTCCAAATTTGCTGGCATAATGAGTGCAGCACTTTCACAGCATCATCTTTTACGGTTTGAAATAGGTCAACTGGAATTCCATCACCTCCACTAGCTTTGTTTGTAGTGATGCATCCTAAGGCCCACTTGACTTCACATTCCAGGATGTCTGGCTCTAGGTGAGTGATCACATCATCGTGATTATCTGGGTTGTGAAGATCTTTTTTGTAAAGTTCTTCTGTGTGTTCTTGCCACTTCTTAATATCTTCTGCTTCTGTTAGGTCCATACCATTTCTGTCCTTTATTGAGCCCATCTTAGCATGAAATGTTTCCTTGGTATCTCTAATTTTCTTGAAGAGATCTCTTCAATCAATATAGATAATATAGAGACTTCAATCAATATAGATAATAAAAAGAACTAACTCTAATGATCAGAGTAGTGACATACTTTTAAATTTTTTTATAGAAATAGCAACTAAGATAATAGCATTTTCAAGAAAACATAAGAATACACAGAATTTTTCCAAAAACTTATTCAACCAAGGAAAATAATTCCCCAAAGCCTATACTATCAAGTTAAGAATGTAAAAGAAATTTGATTTTCTAAGTATGAACATTCCCCTCATACTTTTAGTTTATTTTATAATTCACATAAAAATATTAACAGTTCTAGTGGCTAATATCCAAACAAATATGTAGTCTGGCTGACTACATATAGAAAATTAATAAATGATGACATACAAGTACAATTAAACAAGGTCATAAAATAGAGAAGTAGAAAATTATTTATTTTTAAAAATTACAGCATCATAAAAACAAACTTCTCTTAAGTCACATTGTTCAGGAGTAATTTAAACCAGATTTAAATAGGATTCCAAGATTACTCAATTCAAATAAGAAAGTTCTATTGTCTTACAGAAAAAATAAAATCATTACCAAATTACATTGCTTTTATAGGACAATAAAATACAAAGCCTAACAACAT
This sequence comes from Odocoileus virginianus, assembly GCF_023699985.2. Lineage (NCBI taxonomy): Eukaryota > Metazoa > Chordata > Mammalia > Artiodactyla > Cervidae > Odocoileus > Odocoileus virginianus. The sequence goes on from NC_069680.1 coordinate 57,599,876, forward strand.
CAAGAAGTTAATAAAATATGCAAAATTACAATAATGGTAAAATTTAGAAAACTCTTCATGTGGCAGTATCTGCGCTAAGTATTTCATTATCACTTTGAATCATCACAAGCACCTCAAAAGTTACATACTATTTGTGTCCCCATTTCTAAGCAGAATAACTGCAGTGATTAAGAAATGTTACTAAGGTCACATCACTAATGAAATAGCCAGACTTTGACTCAAAACTCTCTTACTCTAGACCTTTCTCTATGAACTATTACATATATACAGTGCACGAGTGCTAAGTTGCTTCAATCATATCCTACTCTTTGCTACATTTGGACTGTAACCCACTGGGCTCCCCTGTTCATGGATTCTCCAGGCAAGAATACTGCAAATGGTTACCATGCCCTCCTGCATGGGATCTTTCTGACCCAGGGATAGAACTGGAGTTTCCTGCATCTCCTTCATTGGCAGATGGGTTCTTTACCACTAGCACCACTGTAAGACAGTTCAAATACTAACAGTAAATACCCTAGTATCTAGTACTCTAAGACTAGTTTTGCAATTCCTCCCAGGTAGACATTCTAAAAATTTCTTTAATCAACCTAATATATGCCTCAAAGATTAAAAAAGATGATTCTGCATATCCATTTAATTCTGTAACACAAACTGATGCATGCAATGTTTAATTTGCTTATTTATTCACTCATTCTTAAGTAATAAAATACATGAGGTGACCAGATGCAGAAAAATACATGATGTGACCAGCTGCAGAAAGTGTAAGATTTAAAAGGATAGACTTTGGAGTCAGATGTATGAGGGTTCACAACACACCTCTGGCTCTTTCTAGCTAATCAACTAGTTGATTAGTTTTTAGCTGATTTCTAGCTGATCAACTATAATCAACTGATCTCTCCAAGTTTTTTCTTTTTCTATAAATGGAGATAATAACACCTGCCTCATAAAACAGCTATAAGAGTTAAAATAATATATGTAAAATGTTCAATACAGAGCTTGGGACATGGCAAGCTTCCAAAAAGTGATACTTATGATTATTTGTAGGGGATCTAGAGTTAACAGTGTGTCCTATGGTACAAGAACAAAGAAAAGGTAATTGACCTCTTAAGTAAACAAAACTGGGCCTTGGCACGAAACATGAATGAAATGTTAAACCTAGTCCCCTGATTTCTGTAAGTCTCTACAGCACTTAATCATGTATCTGTTTACAGAACATTTCTCTTCTCTCTAGTTCATTTCATTGTTATCACTAACAAGTGATTTGTTTTCATTTCTTTCTCATTTCCTGTGCCCTGTTTAAAAGTTCTTGGCATCTACATGGTACCCTTATAAGTACCCAAGTAGTTTGTATTCCCCTAGTTCCCAGGTGGCTCAGTGGTAAAGAATCCACCTGCAATTCAGGAGACACCGGTTCGATCCCTAGGTCAGGAAGATCCGCTGCAGAAGGAAGTGGCAACCCATTCCAGTATTCTTGCCTGGGAAATCCCAGGGACAGAGAAGCCTGGCAGGTTACAGTCCATGGGGTCACAAAAGAGTCAGATACAACTTAGCAACTAAACAACAACAAGCACAATACTTAGATTTTGTACTTGATACTCTAGGATTCATTTTACTATGTAACACCTGCATTGAACATCTTCCTAGAATAAGCCTAAAGATATTTAAAAGACCACCAGAAAGGAAAAGAAAGCTTTGTATATTACCATAACCTCTGCACAAGATTTACCAATGTAAACACAGCCTTTCAATGAAAAATGAAAGTAAAACTGGAACCCAGTTGGTTCCCCATGACTTAGTTTAAAACAGTAAGCACACTGACTGTAATATACAAGTGACTTGTCAAATTTGAATATAAAATGTCACCACATTCTCTGACCCACTTCAGATTCCATCATCAGTCCCCCTCCCATTTGTACTTCTTTAAACTCCTAACTGGCTCTTTTCATTGTAGCTACAATGAAACCATAACTTAAGAGAAAGAGTCACTTCATCAACATCTGTAATAAAACCTAAAAAGGTTTTAGATTTACTTAACACAGTAAGCAATTAATAGAAAAATGCAAAATTGTTCATATGCTATTTTTAATTAATTTTTATTGGAGTGTAATTGTTTTACAATGTTGTATGAGTCTCTACAGTACAGCAAAGTGAATCAGCTGTATGTACAATATATCCCCTCTTTTCTGGATTTCCTTCCCATTTAGGTCACCACAAAGAACTGAATAGGGTTCAGCTATATATAGCTAATGTAGAGCTATAACCCTGAGCTATACATTAGGTTCTCATTAGTTATCTGTCCTGTACATAGTATCAATAGTGTATATATGTCAATCCAATCTCCCAATTCACCTCACCCACTGTTCATACACTTTAGATTCAAGTGAAAATAATAATGGCTTTGAAAGAGGAACATTTTTGATTAGGAATATGAAATAGGAACAGATCACATGGTTCAAGTTGTGTTTAATCCAGAATGTTCTGTGCGGTTCCCACATATCACAATTAATGTTATTTGTTATTAAGTTTGAAGCTTTGACTAACTATCAGCACTTACTGAAATTTTGTCCTCCCTATTCAATAGTAGATAAAATTAACCATTCCACCTTTGGATACTAAATAGTATAAATTCCTGCCAAGACTTGATAGATCAGAAATAGTGACTAGAACCATCAGCAATTCTCTAAATGAAATGGAATTTTTAAATACCTACTTATTTTATAATAGTTATATAAAAGAATTATTTTTGAAAATAAAGTTGCTAAGCTTGATCAAGTAGACTTTCCTTTTTTTTAATGATCACACTAGGTTTGTCCAGCATAACATTTTGAGAAAAACTCCTTCAGAGATCCTCTTAGAGGTGATTAGAAGGAGTCCCAGTAAAGGTAAAATCTATAAAGCCAATAGACAAAAATCAGCTTAAATTGTTTCCATCAGTAAATGCCAGTTTTTATTACAGGGCAGAATTTAATTAATTTTGTTTCATTTAATAAATATTTTAATAAAATGTAGTTCCTATACTAGATAATATCCTATATTTCTAAATAGTTCAAAGTGTTAAAGATTATTTATGAAAGGAACATGTTGCCAATATATATTAGATTTTTTCTTCTTCTAAATTATATCTCTTAAATGCTATAGGTTCAATTGACCCTGAATATTGTGAATCAACTCCAGTCACTAAAGAATCCCATGGAAACTTACATGATACCAGTTAAGGTTATAGATTCTATTAGAAAGATTTTATTGTTATATAACAATGATGGTTAATATATAATTATTCATACACACACACACATCTCCCCCTCCCAGTGTTAGCATAATGTTTGGCACTGAATGTGCATGTTTGCTTAAAAAATCAGGAAGTGTGTAGAAACTAAAATATATGGAACTAAATTTAACACTCAGAGAAAATACAACAACAGAGACAAGATATAAAGTAGAGAAGATTCATTATTGGCACAATTTCAGGGTAAAAACATACATACAATCATCCAATAACTTCAAATTTAAAATGCATTAAACTGAATCAAATTAATTATCTAAATAACATTCCCTTCTTCCCCCAGTTTTCTCTATATATGTACCCTTCTGCCCAAAATTTCTCTTCTCTTAATTAAATAAGCTTTTTAATTTGCATGAGCAATTCAGGAAATATTTTTACAAATGAAGTGATTTTAAGAAGAACAAATACAAACATATGCACAATGTCAAATCAAATAAACAAATTCATTAACACATGAAATTTGTGTGAAGAAAAAGAGTCATGTGAAAGTTATTCCCAGTTCTGCCACTGAGATGGGAATTTAAAAAGATTTAAAACATTACTAGTTTAATCAATCTCAGTGACCCTTTTTATTGGAGGGAAGTACTGATTTGATTTATAAAAGTTTAATTCCAAATTAGAACAGCTGTTGATATCCCTTATCAACCATTATTTTGTTATACATGGTAGGAAGATAAGCAGATAAGGTCACCTGCCTAGAATGGGATGCTACACATTATTTACGGCTCTAATTTTTGTTCAGTAATTGGTAGATGCCATTCTCATTCTGCTTGCTAATGACTATGATATACTGCTAAGGCAAATTAGAGTAGAATGTTCTCTTACTTTTAGCAGTATTTCCTAAAAGTGATTCAATGAGTTTTAGTTGAATTAAGTACCATCACCCATATCACTTTGCTGAAAAAGATCTGTATAATCAAAGCTATGTTTTTTCCAGTGAAAGAAAGTGAAGTCGCTCAGTCATGTCCCACTGGACTGTATTTGCGACCCCATGGACTGTAGCCTACCAGGCTCCTCCATCCAGGGATTTTCCAGGCAAGAGTATTGGAGTGGGCTGCCATTTCCTTCTCCAGGGGATCTTCCTGACCCAGGGGCCACACCCGGGTCTCCCGCATTGCAGGCAGACACGTTTACAGCCTGAGCCACCAGGGAAGCCCCTACTGGTTTTTCCAAGCGTCACATACAGATGTGAGAATTGGACATAAAAAAGGCTGAATACCAAAGAATTCATGCTTGTGAACTGTGGTGCTGGAGAAGACTCTTGAAGAGTCCTTTGGTCTGCAAGGAGATCAAACCAAACAGTCCTAAAGGAAATCAACCCTGAATATTCAACAGAAGAACTGATTCTGAAGTTGAAGCTCCAATACTTTGGCCACTTTATGTGAAGAGTCCACTTATTGGAAAAGACCTTGATGCTGGGAAAGATTGAAGGCGAAAGGAGAAGGGGTGGCAGAGGGTGAGAAGTTAGATAGCATCACCAGTTCAATGAACATGAATCTGAGAACTCCAGGAGATTGTGAAGGACAGGAGAGCCTAATGTGCTGCAGTCCATGGGGTTGCAAAGAGTAGGACATGCCTTAGCAACTGAACAACAACTAATATAATTTACCCAAGAGATTCTAACACTAAAAGAACTTGAAAAGAATGAAATTTGTGTATTTGTTTGACACCGGTCTCTTTCACTTCTGCAATGCAGTTTTGGGTAGAATGTAGTAAGCATTTCAGGTAGAATGTAGTAAGCATTTCAGGATCAGCAACTAAATGCCTATTATCTATGAGAAAACATATATTTAAAGTTGTTCCTTTGAATTCAAAATGAAAGTAAAGTTCTCCAAAGAAAAAGAAGAAAGTTATTTCTCAAAGTTTTGAGGGAGAAAACTGACTATTTAAGATTAACACATAAAAGATCAGAGGTTTCAAAATTATAAGGCCTTTTTCACTATAAGAGAAAAGAAATAGCAACTAAGGAAATCCAATAATTGGCATGGTATGATGTGTATGTACTTTTGAAATTGGAAACATTTGAGTCACATGGGAATCCAAATTGAATCATGTGGGAAATTAGGACAAGGATTATTATTTTTTTTTTACTACAAGAGTTTCTCAGGGACAGTTGCTGAGACCTGCATATACATAAAGGCCTTGATACAACTAAGAATGAATAAAGACTTCAGTTCCTATAGTGGACAATCCCTTGCCAAGTTCTAATGCACACAGTCTCTCACAATAAAATCAAGCTGTCAAGAACTACAGTCGTTTCTCAATGTCTAAAGATTTCAATGTGCTTTTTAATTACCCCAGATGGGAACAAATTAATAGTTGACTAAAATCCATTTAAGTTAGAAGGCATTCACCTTTGACTCTAATGTTTTATTCTGATAATCTTGTTTATTCTACTAGTTATATCAGATACCGATAAGCACTGTTACACAGCAGAGCATTGAAAACCAGAGTGCACCATACACATGAAGAAACACCGTTCACAACTGCAGAGCCACATCTGGGGAGGGTCTCTAGTAGGCATTGCGGATGCCATGGATTTTTCAGGGAGATAGAAGTTAAATGTCTTATTCTAACAGAAGTTTTCTGCTACGGGTAAGCAATGACTCTGCAAGATATTATTGTTATCATAGAACTTATCTTAATAAAGAGGTTTCTGAGGAAGGAGAACATAGTCAAAAGTTATAGCATAATTTTTTTCGTTTTCCTCTCTAAAACATTACTGGATGCTAGGTGAAGGTACTCACCATGTCGTGGTATAGTATCACAGCCTTACAGAGCTCCCAGCTGGCACTATTGCTGAGCCTCAAGTAGGCCATGTCACCATTCTACAAAGCCAACAGTTACTGAATAATATGTACATGGTAAGATGAATAAATTCTATGAGTTTGAGATCACTGACACTGTCCGAACACCTATTAATTGCAGGTCATGTTATGAGGATAATATGGAGATGGATTAGACATTTTATAAGTCTATAGATGGCAGAAGCAGAAGATATTAAGAAGAGGTGGCAAAAATACACAAAACTATACAAAAAAGATCTTCATGACCCAGATAACCATGATGGTGTGATCACTCACCTAGAGTCAGACATCCTGGAGTATGAAGTCAAGTGGGCCTTAGGAAGCATCACTACAAAAAAAGCTAGTGGAGGTGATGGAACTCCAATGAACTATTTCAAATACTAAAAGATGATGCTGTGAAAGTGTTGCACTCAATATGCCAGCAAATTTGGAAAACTCAGCAGTGACCACAAGACTGGAAAAGGTCAGTTTTCACTTCAATTCCAAAGAAGGGTAATGCTAAAGAATGTTCAATACCGCACAATTGCAGTCATCTCACACGCTAGTAAAGTAATGCTCAAAATTCTCCAAACTAGGCTTCAACAGTATATGAACCATGAACTTCCGGATGTGCAAGTTGGATCTAGAAAAGGCAGAAGAAGCAGAGATCAAATTGCTAACATCCACTGGATCATAAAAAAAGCAAGAGAATCCCAGAAAAACACCTACTTCTGCTTTACTGATTATGCAAAGCCTTTGTGTAGGTCACAACAAACTGTCAAGAATTCTTCAAGAGTTGGGAATATCAGACCACCTTACCTGCCTCCTAAGAAATCTTGTATGCAAGTCAAGAAGAAACAGTTAGAACCGGATATGGAACAACAGACTGGCTCCAAATTGGGAAAGGAGTACATCAAGGCTGTCTATTGTCACCCTGTTTATTTAACTTAAATGCAGAGTACATCATGTAAAATGCCAGGCTGGATGAAGCACATGCTGGAATCAAATTGCTGGGAGAAATATCAATAACTTCAGATATGCAGATGATACCACCTTTATGGCAGAAAGTGAAAAGGAACTAAAGAGCCTCTTGATGAAGGTGAAAGAGGAGAGTGAAAAAGCTGGCTTAAAACTCAACAGTCAAAAAATGAAGATCATGGCATCCAGTCCCATCACTTCGTGGCAAACAGATGGGGAAACAATGGAAACAGTGACAGACTTTATTTTCTTGGACTCCAAAACCACTGCAGATGGTGACCAGCCATGAATTAAAAGATGCTTGCTCCTTGAAAGAAAAGCTATGACCAACATAGATAGCATTTAAAAAGCAGAGATACTTTGCTGACAAAGGCCCATCTAGAAAAAGCTGGTTTTTCTAGTAGTCATGTATGGATGTGAGAGTTGAACGATAAAGAAAGAATTAATGCTTTTGAACTGTGGTGTTGGAGAAGACTCTTGGAGAGTCCCTTGGACTGCAAGGGGATCCAACCAGTCCATCCTAAAGAAAATCAATCCTGAATATTCATTGCAAAGACTGATGCTGAAGCTGAAACTCCAATACTTTGGCCATCTGATGGGAAGAACTGTGTCATTGGAAAAGACCCTGATGCTGGGAAAGATTGAAAGCAGGCAGAGAAGGGGACGACAGAGGATGAGATTGTTGGATAGCATCACTGACTCAATGGACATGAGTTTCAGCAAGCTCAGGGAGTTGGTGATGGACAGGGAAGGCTGTCATGCTGCACTCCATGGGATCACAAAGAGTCAGACATAACTGAGCAACTGAACTGAACTGAAATATAGCAGAATCACTGCAAAGAGATAGCAAATCAATATTTGGATTTTGAGTTTTGTGAAGACACAGCACTGCCTACCCCATCCACAAAAAGCTAGGTAACTATATGGTCCCATCAGAATGATGCTATATCAGGAATTCAATGTTAATACCTTACCTAGGCAAGTTGGATACTCAGTAACTGGTAGAAGCCACATCAACAACGGGAAGGGAATATTCTTGTTGCTGAGCCCTGCATACTTATATTCACCCACTATGTCCACATTGTACAGGAATTCCTTGATCAAGACACAGGGTAATTTGTCCACCTATAAAGTTTGTTCCTTATCTACTGTGGATCTCTTTGATAGGTATTAATGTTGGACAGGAATAGTTTTACATTCCTTGACAACTCCAAGAGCTCTCCTCCAGACCTTCTTGTCACCAACTTCACAAGTTTTGTTGTTTTTTTTTTTTTTTTCCTTTCCAAGTTCCAAACAAGCCAGTCAGTGTGTTAGGCACTGACGATGAATGAATGTATGTGATACCTTAGGACATCTCAACTTCTACTCCAATTTAAAACTATATGCAGGGCTCAGAGTTCAGTCCATTGGAAGAATTTCCCTTCCTGTGGTCTTTCATGGTTATTCCAACTGTGGTACAGCACCTACCCGCTACAATTGATTTCAGTGTACCATGCAAATCCATCCATAAATCAGAACCACCCATTTTCTTTCTCTAATAACATGGAATATATTTCCTTCATATGAAACTCCACATGTATTCATTGAGGAAGAGGCAGAAAAGTAGCAGGACCAGGTACCTTGGAAATACGTCACCTACTTAAACAGTTTACTTGTGCCTTCTGGGCCTTTTCAGGCCCACTCTTAAGACTCACATCTATAGATTTATAATGAGATGCTACTGGGCACATCCAACTTTATGGCTCTCTAAATTAGATAACACCTGGTTCATGATGGGCAGTTCAGGTCACATACTCACTTTGTGCCCCATGGTCAGATAGGTGTTCAGGCCCTACAAGGATCCATAAGCAAGCTAGAAAAATGTTTTTTAAGTGGAAATAGTTATTGACGAAAGAAGAGTCTATGCTTTGGGATTTCCAGAAGTTCCAAATAGTATCTCTGGCACATACATATTGAAAACATCAAGCTTTCTTTCCAGGTAGAAATTCATGGGAAGAACAGTTTGCTCTGCAGATAAAACCTCTCTCTTTCACCTGGCTTTATTCAAACTGGCAGCCTTAAAGTTTTCTGAGCCAATGGGCAGCAGCAGCCCACATATAGGCAATACATGTTGCACTCAAAATCCAAAGAGGCTCACCAAGTGTTACACCTCACTTAGTGGCAGACAGGGTTCAAGGTGCAGGTGTAATAATTTGTCTCTTGCTATGAAAGAAATAGCCTGACTTGGTTTTTCTCCCATATTCTGACATGCCTATATGTTACTAAGGTGACTAGGATACCTGCTACTTCCTGCTCATTAAGTTAAATTAGAATAATATTTTATGCTCTATTGATATAAAGAAAACCCAGTCCCTTTGGATTATGTGTGTCAGTGATCAGTTGATTACTACTTATGGTAAAATTGTAAATGCCACATAAATGCAAATGATTTCTAATTTTTCATTACCAGCAGAAATGGAAAATGTAACACTTCCAGAGGGGTTGTGCTAGTTTACTCCTATAAAGATACCATAATTGGAACTATGTGTACAATTAGCATCAACACCTCAGCATATGTGCAAAATCATAATCTTGTATTCCATGACCTGTATGACTCTTGCACTTGACTAACAGTCACGTTAAACAAGAACAATCTTATTTTAGTCCTTTATGGTGGTACTAATCTCTGAAGTTTTCTCAGAAAGGTGGCATTACTTTTGGTTTTCTATCTTAGGTGGGTAGGGGATGCCACTCCAGGAACTTCTATTTGATCTTTTTTAATCATAATAGCCAAGGTGGCACTATTGGTAAAGAACCCGCCTGCCAATGCTGGAGACATGAGAGACACAGGTTTGATCCCTGGATCAGGAAGATACCCTGGAGAAAGCCATGGAAACCCATTCCAGTATTCTTGTCTGGAGAATCTCATGGACAGACAGTCTGGCAGGCTACCATCCATAGGGTCACAAAGGGTTGGACACGACTGAAGTGACATAGCAATATAATAGCCTTTATTCTGTGGATCAGGAAGCCAATGTGTCAATCTGCCAGGTACTGATTATATCTACTCCAATTATACATTCAGCAATAGGGAATATCCTGTTGTACTCAAAACATTATCATTTATCTCAAGACCTTCATAAATCTCTACTGATTGTATAGTAGTATGATGGCATACTGGGGATCAGTATACATTTTTATCTACAATCTAATAACTCAGAGGGTCTGAGTAGTCCCCTGTCTTCAGTGTTATAGTCACCCTGAAAGAAGACTGCAGGGCTCTGTATTCTGTGAACATTTCCTATTCCTGCTGGCTTTCATGGGGTCATCCCTGCATGAGATGGTAGGGCTATTGTTGTTTATCACTAAGTCATGTCTGACTCTTTCCCAACATTATAGACTATAACTCATCATTCTCCTCTGTCTATGGCATTTCCGAGGCAAGAATACTGGAAAGGATTGCCATTTCCTTCTTGAAGGGATCTTCCTGACTGAGGGATTGAATCCACATCTCCCGCACTGGCAGGCAGATTCTTTACCACTGAGATACCTGGGAAGTCTGGTTGTAGTGCAGTATCTACCTATTTACAAATGGTCTCATTAAACCATAAATATTCATCCATAAATCAGGTCCATAAATCATAAATTAGGTTTTTTGCTCTTTTATTAATATATAATAGGAATATGTTTAGATATATTGTGGGGGAAAATTACAATATACACCCATAGGTACATTGCAAAGTCCTTTTAGAAAGGGGACAGGCCTCTGCCTCATCAGAGAGGCTCTGGGGTGTGAACTGACATGTATACATAACACTTGTTGATGTTCAGTTGCTAAGTCATGTTCGACTCTTTGTGACCCCATGGACTGCAGCACACCAGGCTTTTCTGTCCATCACTATCTCCCTGAGTTTCCTCAAACTCACGTCCATTGAGTCAGTGATGCCATTCATCAAATGATCCTCTATCGCCCCCTTCTCCTCCTGCCTTCAATTTTTCCCAGCATCAGGGTCTTTTCCAATGAGTCAGTTCTTTGCATCAGGTGGCCAAAGTATCAGAGCTTCAGCTTCAGCATCAGTCCTTCCAATGAATATTCAGGGTCCATTTCCTTAGGATTGACTGATTCCATCTCCTTGCTGTCCAAGGGAATCTCAAGAGTCTTCTCCAGCACCACATTTTGAAAGCGTCTCAATTCTTTGGCACTCAGCCTTCTTTATGGTCCAATTCTCACATCCATACATGACTACTAGAAAAACTATAGCTCTCACTATACAGACCTTTGTTGGCAAAGTGATGTCTCTGCCTTTTAAAACACTGTCTAGATTTGACATAGTATGTCAAATTTTAATTTTAATTTCACGGCTGCACTCACTGTCCACATTGATTTTGGCGCCCAAGAAAATGAAATGACACTGTTTCCATATTTTCCCTATCTATTTGCCATGAAGTGACAGGACCAGATGCCATGATCTTAGTTTTTTGAATGTTGAGTTTTAAGCAAACTTTTTCACTCTCCCCTTTCACCTTCATCAAGAGGCTCTTTAGTTTCTCTTTGCGTTCTGCCATAAGAGTGGTGTCATCTGCATATCTGAGGTTATTGATATTTCTCCCAACAATCTTGATCACTTCCAGCTTGTGCTTCATCTATCCCGGCATTTTGCATGATATACTCTGCATGTAAGTTAAATAAGCAGGGTGACAATATACAGCCTTGACATACTCCTTTCCCAATTTTGAACCAATATTTTTCCATGTCTGGTTGCTTCTTGTCTTACATACAGGTTTCTCAGGAGGCAGGTAAGGTGGTCTGGTATCCCATCTCTTTAAGAATCAGTTCAGTTCACTCAGTCATGTCCAACTCTTTGCAATCCCATGGACTACAACACGCCAGGGTTCCCTGTCCATCACCAACTCCCAGAACTTGCTCAAACTCAAGTCTATTGAGTCGGTGATGCCATCCAACCATCTTATCCTCTGTTGTCTCCTTCTCCTCCTGCTTTCAGTCTTTCCCAGGGGTCAAATGGAGAAGGCAATGGCACCCCACTCCAGTAATCTTGCCTGGAAAATCCCATGGATGGAGGAGCCTGGTGGGCTGCAGTCCATGGGGTCGCTAAGAGTCAGACACGACTGAGCGACTTCACTTTCACTTTTCACTTTCATGCATTGGAGAAGGAAATGGCAACCCACCCCAGTGCTCTTGCCTGGAGAATCCCAGGGAAGGGGGAGCCTGGTGGCTGCCGTCTATGGGGTCGCACAGAGTCGGACACGACTGAAGTGACTTAGCAGCAGCAGCAGCAGCAGCAGCAGGAGTCAAAGGCTTTAGCATAGTCAATGAAGCAGAAGTAGATTGTTTTGGAATTCCCTTGCTTTTTCTATGATTCAGCATATGCCGGCGATATGATCTCTGGTTCCTCTGCCTTTTCTAAATCCAGCTTGAACATCTTGAAGTTCTTGGTTCACATACAGCTGAAGCCTAGCCTGAAGGATTTTCAGCAAAATCTTGCTAGCATGTGAAACGAGTGCAATATACATAACACTAATATTTCTTTCCACAGGACTTGTCACAAGGCAGAATTTTTCTACCTATACATGTCAGGTAGTACGTTAGAAGGATGCATGTGTATTTTATTCTCAGAGTTGCATAATCAACTACCTATTTGCTACAGAATAATGGTTCTCAAAGTGTGGTCTCCAAACAATCAACATTACCCGATTAGAATTTCAATTAGAATTAAAAATGTTCAAATCCCACTTTAGACTTTACAAATTAGAAATTCTGGGATGGTGTCTAGAAACCTAGGTTTTAACAAGTCCACTATAAGTCTGGTACATAGTAAGGTTTAAGAACCACTTCCAGAGATCACTGTAAGTTGAATCATCCTTGTGGCTTGCTGTGATAGTTCGAGACATCTTGGTTGTAATGACTAAGGGCCACTAGCTGATCTATGTCATTCTAAGACCCCTGTCAATCCTATTAGGATCAGAGAACTCATCTCTATTATAGCGTAACCCAATATCATCTGCTTCCTACAGATGACAGCAAACACAGTTATCTGAGGATACTGTAATCCCCTTTACCAATGCATTTTAGTGCTTTAACAAAAGAGCATCATTTGGCCTTCCTCAGGAATATGGTTAGAAGGAGATTTATTGAACCTCCCTGGTGGTACCATGGATAGAAATCCACCTGCCAAGCAGGGAGATGGTTTGGATCTCTGGTCTGGGGAGACTCCACAAGCCACAGGGAAACTAGACCTGTATGCCACAACTTCTGAGCCTGTGCTCTAGGGCCCATGAGCTGCAGCTACTAAGCCTGTGCGCTGCAACTACTGAAGCTCGCCCACCTAGAGTCCAGGTTCCTCAACAAGAGAAGCCACCACTGAAAAGCCCTTGCACCACAGCAAAGAGTAGCCTCTGCTCACCACAACCAGAGAAAGCCTGTGGACAGCAACAACGACCCAGTGCAATCAAAAATTAAAAAATTTTTTAGAAAAGAAGTTGGCTGACCTCTTCCAGGGTTTTCATTTCCCTAAACCACTGAATTCCTTCTTCTACAGTATGTCAAGTAATTGCAAACATTTCTACCTCATTAGCTATAGGTCATCACTGAGTTCAGGTTTCAATTAATATACTTCATAGACTATTAATCCCTATCCCAAATGCCCAAGCCAATGTATTAAATCCCAAATTCCATGTGAGTACATCAATGTCAGTGAATTTAGTCTGATAAACCTTAGCATTTATTCCACACATGTGCCAGTACAGGTTGTGGAGGTTTTGAACTCTTTCAGTGCATAAACTATGCCTCTTTTGAGTAGGCATTGTACCTCCCCATCTAGGGTATGTTGAGTCAATAAGAGTTGGCAAAAGGTGGGTTCAAATGTTAATCAGCATTAGTGTGCTGGGCAAGTAAAAGATTTTTATGTATTGAAGGGCTAGGTCTCTTAGTAGGGAGGTAGGATATGGTTAGGTTTAAGGCTAGAGGTTATTCAGCCAAATCTGCCTTAAAACTTCAGGAGAACACAGTATCATTCATTGCAAGTCTGCAGTGAATGGTTTCTTACTTGTCTACAGAAGTCCTAAATTGTATGTTCATGATTTTCAATTATTCCTTTTTCCTATTTAGCCTTCTTGGAATCATAAGAAGAAGCCAGAGGATTCCACAGTCTTTAAGTCTATTATCACCACCATTAGCTAAGGATGAGTCACTTTCCATCTACACTTCATCCCATATAATAATTTGAGTAATTGTAATGTTACCACATTATATGAATTACCAATGTCCCATTTTCCTCCTCTGCAATATATATAATAAAGCAAATTCCAGAATTCTACTTTGAGTTCTGTTTTATGGGACCAGTTTTTGTACAGTAGGAAAGAGCATTAGGATCTCATCAGTAAACAGATGGCACACCCAAATTAGAAAAATAGAAAATGTATTTAATAAAGCTGTGTTCAAGATGCAAGGAAACAATAAGGCATTGGTTCTCTAAGTGTGGTCTCTGGACAAGTAGTATCATCACCTGGACTTGTTAGAAATACAAATTTGGGGCTGTACTCATGACCTACTGTATCAGAAATTCTGGGGATGGGACTCAGCAATTTGTTTTGACAACTCCTCCAGTTAATTCTAATGTACACCAAAGTTTGAAAAACATTGACACAAGGCACAATGCATTAACCATTTGCTAATAATAATTGAGGATATCACCCCAAAGACCAAAGAGGTAAGAGAATGGAATAGCAACTGGAAACCAGAGAAAGTCACATAGAGAGAATGACTTTTAAAGGAACAATGACTTTCGGTAAGGAAATCCATTCTACCCTTCATTGTTGTTCAGTCACTATGCTGTGTCTGACTCTTTGCAACCCTGAGAACTGCAGTACACCATCCTACTCTAGAGACCCCATAAGAAGAATAAGACAATTATAATTCAATTTCACTTATTTACTTCTCCCAGTTTTCAACCTGGGCTCCTAAGTGACTAAATTCAACCAGAAGCTAGAAGGCAAGAGAATCTAATCATTCTGTCCACTTGGACAGCTTCCCAGGGAAGAAAGCAAGTTGGAGAATGAAGATTATATCTGGAAGGGCAAAGCAGGAGATCTTGCATGCATGCCTAACGTACTGTTGTGAGCATATTCCAAATTTGACAAAACTCCAAAGCATTTATTTGAGAAAGTTATAGATTAATAATATTTTACAATTTCCATGATAATAATGGTTTCCTCAGGAATGGTTATTTAATATTTAACCAAATATCTGGATTTCAGTAATAAAGTTCTTTTTTGATTCATAAAGAATTCCTTGCCTTGTACCCTGGGGCTTAACACAATGCTAGGTATATTGTAGATATTAAACAAATGTTAGAGATTGCTTCTACTATTCATTTTATGATCACCTACGTTTCCCCTATGTAGACATTTAATTCTCTATCTTGTTTCCACACTACATTCACTGAACTAAAGACCTAATTTGCCACTAAATCCTCCTAGACTTCTGCTCATATCAGGACCCTGTTCTTAAGTGCCATAATCTAAACTTCATTCACCCACAAGCTACAGCCTACTGATTTATTCAATTCTTTTTCTGCTGTAAATGAGATTTCTTGATTTGTTTAATATCATGTACTGTTGGGGGATTGCTCATGCTTTTGATAAGAGAATCAAATAAACTGCTGTAGCTTCATCCTAGTTCTTAGCTCTCTTCTAATCTCTTATCATTGACATTACCTTAATACATGAGATATGAACATATGTACTGCAGTATTAGGTTAAATTGTCTGTATCCATACTGACTTCCAGATCTCACTGATGTCACTGTGCACTTATCTTGATCTATTTCTATTGCATAATCCTTGTATCCTTCTGATCAGAATCTACTTGAATTTCAACTCTCAGCCATTCTCATTTGGTCCCATCCCTTCATTTACACTACTCTAGATATTATGAATACAAGTGTTTTAATTATACCATTTAGCCATACACATTCCCGTCAATGCTTCATCTTTCACAACACTAAAAAATTAAATAAGAAAAGATTCCAGTCAGCAAATAATCATTTTAAATGGAATTTTTCAAGAAAATTGAAACAGCACTGCATTGGATATCATCTAGTTATTATGAATGTTCCTCTCAAATATTTCTTGCAGATCTACCTCTTGACTTTCTCTCAAATGAAGGAAATGCATTTGTAATAACTTTTGTTAATGCTCTGCTAAATAGTAAAAGAATATATCTTTCAAGGCTTTGGAAGGGTCAACAAACCAGTCTCACACAATCCTTATTTAGCATCTGCTGTGTTGCAGATGGTGATTTCAGCCATGAAATTAAAAGATGCTTACTCCTTACAAGGAAAGTTATGACCAACCTAGATAGCATATTAAAAAGCAGAAACATTACTTTGCCAACAAAGGTCCGTCTAGTCAAGGCTATGGTTTTTGCAGCGGTCATGTATGGATGTGAGAGTTGGACTATAAAGAAAGCTGAGTGCCAAAAAATTGATGCTTTTGAACTGTGGTGTTGGAGAAGACTCTTGAGAGTCCCTTGGACTGCAAGGAGATCCAACCAGTCCATCCTAAAGGAGATCAGTCCTGGGTGTTCACTGGAAGGTCTGATGCTGAAGCTGAAACTCCAATACTTTGGCCACCTCATGCGAAGAGTTGACTCATTGGAAAAGACCCTGATGCTGCGAGGGACTGGGGGCAAGAGGAGAAGGGGATGACAGAGGATGAGATGGCTGGATGACATCACCGACTCTATGGACATGAGTTTGAGTAAACTCCGGGAGTTGGTAATGGACAGGGAGGCCTGGCGTGTTGCGATTCATGGGGTTGCAAAGAGTTGGACACAACTGAGCGACTGAACTGAACTGATGTGTCCAACATTATGCTAGCTGCTAGTGACTAAAAGGTCAAAGGAAAAATGTTCTCTGCTTTCAAATGAAAAAAAATAAGTAGGTAATTACAGTGAGTAGTATTTCATAGAAGTACATACTGGGTAGAATACTTTAGACTCTGTGATTAGAGAAAGCTTCCAAGAGGAGATAGAACTGGGTCCTAAAGGAAGAGTAGACTTAGCCAAGCAAAAGGAGTAGAGATAAGGGAAGAGGGCAGGGTATAAGAAAGGAGCTGCACACACAGTCATGAAGACAAAAGAGAATGTGAAACCTTAAAGTAAAAGGTGAATACGTATGTAGGGGCGAACAAAAAAGGATTGTGTTCCTTATGCTAAGACTATGCTAAAAGCCATTGAGAATCATTGAAAAATTTAACTCAAGGAGTAGAAGAGTAGTACTTTCCTTCTTAGAATAATATTATTTTGCTAGTAGATTAAAAAAAAAAACTAGAGGGGAGTGAGGAAAGAAATTGGGGTGACCAATTCAGGTACCATTACAGTAAAAATAAAAATAAAAATGGAGGGGGTAGAGAGAAGACTGAATCTACATTAAAGTGGTAATATTGAAATGGAGGGAAGTAGATTTCTTAATTTGGGAAAGACTAGAGAGTAAACTCAACAGGACCTGATGAGTATCTGATTGAGTAGTCAGGATAAATACCAGAGGACACTAATAAATGACTGAGCTCAGGATGAAAAATGGGCACAGAAGATGAAAATATAATGAAAACTATGTGAAAACAAAAAGCCATGTCACATCTTACACCCAAGACAAGAGTTTGAGGAGAGAATGGTCTGTTGTATAGGTTGAGTAAATAAGACATAAAAAGATGATTAGAAAGTCTTTGGCCAAACTCATTTTACCAAATGAGTTTCAGATGTAAGGTGGAGGTAAAAATCAGATTATGGAGAAATGAGGAACAAATAGGAGGTGAAGAAACAGAGAAAATATGACTTTCTCTTGCAAAAAGCTTAACAATCAGAAATATATATATACTTAAAGGAGTTTCAGTTCAGTTCACTTCACTTCAGATGCTCAGTCGTGTCCGACTCTTTGCGACCCCATGAAACACAAGACGCCAAGCCTCCCTGTCCATCACCAACTCCCAGAGTTTACTCAAACTCATATCCATCGAGTCGGTGATGCCATCCAGCCATCTCCTCTGTCATCCCCTTATCCTCCTGCCCTCAATCCCTCCCAGCATCAAGGTCTTTTCCAATGAGTCAACTCTTCGCATGAGGTGGCCAAAGTATTGGAGTTTCAGCTTCAGCATCAGACCTTCCAGTGAACACACAGGACTGATCTCTTTTAGGATGGACTGGTTGGATCTCCTTGCAGTCCAAGGGACTTTCAAGAGTCTTCTCCAACACCACAGTTCAAAAGCATCAATTTTTTGGCACTCAGCTTTCTTCACAGTCCAACTCTCACATCACTACATGACCACTGGAAAAATCATAGCCTTGACTAGACAGATCTTTGTAGGCAAAGTAATGTCTCTGCTTTTAAATATGCTATCTAGGTTGCTCATAACTTTTCTTCCAAGAAGCAAGCATATTTTAATTTCATGGCTGCAATCACCATCTGCAGAGATTTTGGAGCCCAAGAAAATAAAGTCTCTCACTGCTCCCACTGTTTCCCCATCTATTTCCCATGAAGTGATGGAACTGGAAGCAATGATCTTTGTTTTCTGAATGCTGAGCTTTAAGCCAACTTTTTCACTCTCCTCTTTCACTTTCATCAAGAGGCTCTTTAGTTCTTCTTCACTTTCTGTCAAAAGGGTGGTGTCATCTGCATATCTGAGGTTATTGATACTTCTCCCAGCAATCTTGATTCCAGTTTGTGCTTCATCCAGCCCAGAGTTTCTCGTGATGTACTCTGCATATAAGTTAAATAAGCAAGGTGACAATATACCGCCTTGATATACTCCTTTTCCTATTTGGAACCAGTCTGATGGTCCATGTCCAGTTCTAACTGTTGCTTCCTGACCTGCAAATAGCTTTCTCAAGAGGCAGGTCAGGTGGTCTGGTATTCCCATCTCTTTCAGAATTTTCCACAGTTTATTCTGATCCACACAGTCAAAGGCTTTGGCATAATCAATAAAGCAGAAATGGATGTTTTTCTGGAACTCTCTTGCTTTTTTGATGATCCAGTGGATGTTGGCAATTTGATCTCTGGTTCCTCTGCTTTTTCTAAAACCAGCTTGAACATCTGGAAGTTCATGGTTCACGTATTGTTGAAGCCTGGCTTGGAGAATTTTGAGCATTATTTTGCTAGTGTATGAGATGAGTGCAATTGTATGGTAGTTTGAGCATTCTTTGGTATTGCCTTTCTTTGGGGTTGGAATGAAAACTGACCTTTTCCAGTCCTGTGGCCACTGCTGAGTTTTCCAAATTTTCTGGCATATTGAGTGCAGCACTTTCACAGCATCATCTTTCAGCATTTGAAATAGCTCAACTGGAATTCCATCACCTCCACTAGCTTTGTTCATAGTGATGCTTCCTAAGGCCCAACTGACTTCACATTCCAGGATGCCTGGCTCTGGGTGAGTGGATCACACCATTATGATTATCTGGGTCATGAAGATCTTTTTTGTACAGTTCTTCTGTGTATTCTTGCCACCTCTTCTTAATATCTTCTTAATACTCCCACTGGAGAAGGGAATGGCAAACCAATTCAGTATTCTTGCCTTGAGAACTCCATGCAAAGTATGAAAACGCAAAAAGACAGGACACTGAAAGATGAATCCCCAGGTGAGTAGGTGCCCAATATGCTAGTGGAGATCACTGGAGAAATAAATCCAGAAAGAATGATGAGACAAAGTCATAGAAAAACAACACCCAGTTGTGGATGTGACTGGAGATGGAAGCAAGATGCTGTAAAGAGCACTATTGCATGCATAGGAATCTGGAATGTTAAGTCCATGAATCAAGGCAAATTGGAAGTCATCAAACAGGAGATGGCAAAAGTGAATGTCGACATTTTAGGAATCATTGAACTAAAATGGACTGGAATGGGTGAATTTAACTCAGATGACCATTATATCTACTACTGTGGGCAAGAATCCCTTAGAAGAAATGGAGTAGCCATCATAGTCAACAAAAGAGTCTGAAATGCAGTACTTGGATGCAATCTCAAAAATGACAGAATGATCTCTGTTCATTTCCAAGGCAAACCATTCAATATCATAGTAATCCAAGTCTATGCCCTGACCAGTAATCCTGAAGAAGCTGAAGTTGAATGGTTCTATGAAGACCTACAAGACCTTCCAGAACTAACACCCAAAAAAGATGTCCTTTTCATCATAGGGGACTGGAATGCAAAAGCAGGAAGTCAAGAAACACCTGGTGTAACAGGCAAATTTGGCCTTGGAGTACAGAATGAAGCAGGGGAAAGGCTAAAAGAGTTTTGCCAAGAGAATGCACTGGTTATAGCAAACACCCTCTTCCAACAACACAAGAGAAGACTCTACACGTGGACATCACCAGATGGTCAACACCAAAATCAGATTGATTATATTCTTTGCAGCTAAGGATGGAGAAGCTCTATACAATCAGCAAAAACAATACCGGGAGCTGATATGGCTCAGAACATGAACTCCTTACTGCCAAATTCAGACTTAAATTGAAGAAAGTAAGGAAAACCACCAGACCATTCAGGTATGACCTAAATCAAATCCCTGACGATTATACAGTGGAAGTGAGACATAGATTTAAGGGAATAGATCTGATAGAGTGCCTGATGAACTATGGATAGAGGTTTGTGACATTGTACAGGAGACAGGGAGCAAGACCATCCCCAAGAAAAAGAAATGCAAAAAAGCAAAATGGCTGTCTGAGGAGGCCTTACAAATAGCTGTGAAAAGAAGAGAAGTGAAAAGCAAAGGAGAAAAGGAAAGATATACATCCTGATATCAAACTGTATTACAACAATATAGGAATCAAACAACTTGGTATTGGCATAAAAACAAACACATAGATCAATGGAATAGAAAAAAGAGTTCAGAAATATACCCACATGTATACAGCCAGTCAATTTGCCAGAAAGAAACCAAAAATATACAATGGAAAATAGTCTATTTAATAAACAGGGCTAGGAAAACTGGATAGCCACATGCAAATGAATGAAACTGTGCCACTATCTTACATCAAAATGTCAATTCAAAATGGATTACAAAAATGTCAATTCAAAATGAATTAAAAACTTAAACATATGACCTGAAACCATAAAACTCTTAGACAGAAACATGAGGGGTAGCTCCCTGTCAGTAGTACAATTTTTTTTCGGGGGGTGGGCGGAAATTGACACCAAAAACAAAGGTAAGAAAAACAAAGATAAACGGGTCGGACAACATTAGTCTAAAAAGCTTCTATATTGCAAAAGAAACCTTAAAGAAACTGAAAAGGACACCTACGGGATGGGGAAAATACTTTCAAATCTCATATCTCATATATTATATCCATAATATACAAAGAACTCATATAACCAATAGCAAAACAACAAACAATCCAATTTAAATATGGGCAGAGAAACTGAATAGACATTTTTCCAAAGAAGACATACAAATGGCCAACAAGCATGCTGAAAAGGTATTCAACATCACTAACCTTCAGGGAAATGCAAACCACAATGAGATATTACCTTACACTGAACAGCTATGATCAAAAACAAAAGAAAAATAACAAGCGTTGCCAAAGATGTAGAGAAACAGAAACCCTTGTGCATTGTCAGTGGGAATGTAAATCGATACAACTACTACGGAAGAGAAAATAGAGGTTCCTCAAATAAATTAAAACTAGAACTACCATTATGATACAGCAATCCCACTTCTGGATATACAGCCAATGGAATTAAGAGTAGGATCTCAAAGAAATATTTGTACTCTGTGTTAATTGTAGTGTTATTCACAATAACCATGACATGGAAGCAAACTAAATGAGCATTAAGAGGTGAATGGATAAAAAACGTTCATTATATACATACATGGAATATTATTCAACCTTAAAAATGAATTAAATTCTGCTATTTGTGACAATATGGATGACATAGGTGTTTCCCAGGTGGTGCTAGTGGTAAAGAACCTGCCTGTCAATGTATGAGACATAAGATGTGTGGGTTCAGTTCCTGAGTTGGGACCATTCCCTGGACCAGGCATGTCAACCCACTCCAGCATTCTTGCCTAAAGAATCCCACAGACAGAGAAGCCTGGCGGGCTATAATCCATGGGGTCAGAAAGAGTCAGATAGGATTGGAGCAACTTAGCACACTTGCATGCACATGCACCCATAGGTGAACCTGGAGAACATTATGCTAAGAGAAATAAGTCAGACACAGAAGGGCAAACACCACATGATACCACGTACACAATGAATTTAAAGTAGTCATATTTAGAAAAGCAAGGGAGTGGAATGGTGGTTCTCAGGGGCTGGAAGGAAGGGGAACAGGAAGATTTTAATCAAAGGGTACAAAGTTGTAATTCTACATGATAACTAAGTCCTAGATATCTACTTATAACATAGTACCCAAAGTTAACAATATTATATTGTACACTTAAAATTTTGCTAACAGGGGAAAACTTATATTAAGCATTCATATCATCAAAAATAATAATAATTAGAATAACAATAAGGAGGGAGGAAATTTTTAGAGGTGATGGATAAGTTATGGAATAGATAATAGCATAACTTTCACAGATATATACAGGCACACCTCAGAGATATTGTGGGTTTGGTGCTAGACCACTACAATAAGGCAAATATCCCCAAAAGGCAAGTTACACAAATTTGGGGGTTTCCCAGTACATATAAAAGTTATATTTACACTACACTGCACTCTATAAGTATGCAATAGCATTCTGTCTAAAAATACACATATAAATATCTTAATTTTATTTTTTATTTAAATTAAATCTTGTTGGCTTGAGGTTGATTTACAACGTTGTGCACATACCTTAATTTTAAAATGTTTTATTGCTAAAAATGCAAATCATCATGTGAAAATGCAGGCTTGCCAGGAACCTCCTATTTGTTTTTAAAAAATTATCTGTGAAGTGCAATAAAGAAAAACTCAATAAAACAAGTTATACCTGAACTTATCTCTAAATTCAGGCTGTACACATTAATTATGTACAGCTTCTTATATGTCAAAAAATGTTAAGGGCTAATAAAAATAGAGGTTGAGGAAAGAATGCTGGTATTCCCTTCACACCAGAGATTAGGGTATATATAGTAAGAGACACTGCTGATACAAAATGTCTTTCAAGCAATATGTCACAATAAATTTCTAATCCTGAACATAAACTTCAAAAAGAGTGGTGTAAGATATGAAATAGGTTATTAAAGAAAAACTCTTTACCAATCTAAAAAAAAAAAAACTCATATGTACTTCCTAATATCTTTAAATTGTGAAAGGTGATAAAACATCAAAGGTCATTAATTCAAAAACTTGGATTATAAGCCTCAGAGATAAGACATGGAAAGTTTTACTGAAAAAGTTTACAAAATTGTAATAAGCTGCCAGAAAAAGAGGAAAGATTTTGCATGCCAACACTGATGGCATCTTACAAGCTAACAAGCTATTTCAAATCCTAAAAGTTGATGCTGGGAAAGTGCTGCACTCAATATGCCGGCAAATTTGGAAAACTCAGCAGTGACCACAGGACTGGAAAAGGTCAGTTTTCATTCCAATCCCAAAAAAAGGCAATGCCAAAGAATGTTCAAACTACCACACAATTGCACTCATCTCATACACTAGCAAAATAATGCTCAAAATTCTCCAAGCTAGGGTTCAAAAGTACATGAACTAAGAACTTCCAGATGTTCAAGCTGGATTTAGAAAAGGCAGAGGAACCAAGGATCAAGTTGCCAACATATGATGGATCATATAAAAAGCAAAAGAATTCCAGAAAAACTTCTGCTTGATTGACTACACTGAAGCCTTTGATTGTATGGATCACACACACACAAAAAAAACTGTGGAAAATTCTTAAAGAGATGGGAATACCAGACCACCTTACCAGCCTCCTGAGAAATCTGTATAAAGGTCAAGAGCAACAGTTAGAACCTGCCATGTAACAACAGACTGGCCCCAAATTGGGAAAGGAGTACATCAAGGTAATATACTGTTACCTTGCTTACTTAACTTATATGTAGAGTACATCATGCAAAATGCTGAGCTGGATGAAGCCCAAGCTGGAAATCAAGATTACTGGGGGAAATAATAATCTCAGATATGCAGATGACACCACCCTTCGGCAAAAAGCAAAGAGGAACTAAAGAACCTCTTGATGAAAGTGAAAGAGGAGAGTGAAAAGGCTGATAAAACTCAATATTCAAAAAACTAAGATCATGGCATCTGGGCCTATCACTTCACGGCAAATAGATGGAGAAACAGTGGAAACAGTGACAGACTATTTTCTTGGACTTCAAAATCACCGCAGATGGTGACTGAAGCCATGAAATTAAAAGATGCTTGTTCCTTGGAAGAAAAGCTATGACAAACTTAGACAGCATTTTAAAAAGCAGGGACATTACTTTACCAACAAAGATACATCTAGTCAAAGCTATGGTTTATCCAGTAGTCATGTACGGATGTGAGAGATGGACCATAAAGGAAGTTGAGCACCAAAGAACTGATGCTTTTGAAGACACTTGAGAGTCCCTTGGACCGCAAGGAGATCAAATCAGTCAATCCTAAAGGAAATCAATCCTGAATAATCATTGGAAGGACTGATGCTTACGCTGAAGCTCCAGTACTTTGGCCACCTGATGCAAATAATTGACTCAATGGAAAAGACCCTGATGCTGGAAAAGACTGAAGGCAGGAGAAGAAGGGGACAACAGAGGATGAGATGGTTGGATGGCATCACTGGCTTGATGGACATGAGTTTGAGCAAGATCCAGGAGTTGGTGATGGACAGAGAAGACTGGTGTGCTGCAGTCCATGGAGTCACAAAGAATTAGACACAACTGAGCAACTATACTGAACTGAACAGTTCCCAGAGACTTCTTGCTCCTCCTTCAGTCCTCCCAACCCCACACTATCCATCACACTACCAAGAATCTTGCCTAGACAGTTTGGCTCAGGCCTTCTCTGGAGCCCTCCACAGTTGGAATCCTAAACAACATGCAGGGATCAAGGGAAGCCTGACTCCTAGGTCCTGGTCCTTCCAAGGTAAAACTGAAACCATTCTTATAACTGACTTTCCTGGAAAGAGTATTCCAGAGGGAACAATTGTTTATACTTTCATGTAAATGTACATCAGAATGGAAGCAAATGGTCTGTATGCTGAGAGGAAACCTATAGAAGATCCAAGGGAGTGAAAAGAGAGGAGGGAAGAAAAATATATAAAAACTAAGAGAAAGTATAGCATTGTGAGGGCTCTGGACACAAACTACCTGAATTCTAACCCTGGCTTTATTTTCAATTTGTTGTAAGACTTTAAACAAACTAATTGTCTGTGAACCTCATTTTCCTCCTCAGGAAGTACCTCTTAAAGTTATTATGTGATCAAATGGTTAACAAATGCAAAATGTTTGCTTGATTTCTTCTATCTAGTCTTGCTAGCTTCTCAGTTCTCTCTTTGGTATCTCCCTCATTGACAAGTAAGGGAAAACAACTTGCCAAGTGGCAGAAATTAACATCTACTAATTGATTACATTATACTAGTAATATACACAAATTGATTTAATATTAACTAGAAATCATAACATATCTTCACAGACTGAGTTTAAACAAATTACATGAAAACTTTCTAAGTCCTAAACCTCTGACTGGTATATAACATACTACTAGTTAATATTTTTGTTTCACTTAAACTACTGAATGTAATGTCTTATTAATAAACCACAGCACTAGTAGCAGAGGTACACTCATAGTCCAGTCATTTCATGAAGAAAAACATTATGCTTATTTTGAAGAGTATCCTTGAAAAGCTACACTAGTTAAGACTCAGTATTCTAAGTCTGAATTAGATACTGGGTCCTGCTCTACCTACCATCTCTTTCTAAAAGATAGTACGCAACCTATAGCTCCAAACTTCAGGCTATTTTCTTAGCATCTCAAAATGGTTGTCAGGTAAAATACCACATAAAGCTCTTTCCAAGGGACGGAAATAATCTTACTTGTTAAGCAAGTAAGATCTCATCACTCTGAAACTAAAAAGGAAAAAGTATGTACAAAATCAACCAGAGGAATTTGGAATTAACACACAAAAAGAAACAGAGTCATATTAACGGCCTGGTACTACAGTAAAGATCCATGAAACTTGTGTTACTAAGAGGACAATAACAATATCTGGCCCATATTCCCAAGGTCCTGTGAGTCTGATAACGTGCACTCTCATAAGACTCCCATTATTCATGTTTTCCATGACTAGAAATTGATGAACTACCTCATACTGTTATTTAATTGTCATTCCTTCCCCTTATATGACCTATATACTTGCTGGATCACCCTTTCCAACAATCAAGAAGAGACTAAATTATAGAATCACATCTTTAAGACATGTTTCCTACATTAAAAGTTAAATGGTATGCATAATGAGTGCTGAGAGACTTCATTAATTAAACGTGCCAGTTAAGAGGACTAAGTGTGATGTTCGGAGGAAAAAAAAACTATAGAATTAAATCTAACTATTTAAATACTGAAAGTTAAACTTAGAGACCAATTAGTGTAATCCCACATTTGAGAGGAAGGAAATTGGGAGTTAGGAAGTAAGTCACCAGGGGCTCAGGGACTTGCCAAAGTTGACACAGCTCCTTAGAGGCAGAGGCAAAACCAGGATCAGAGTTATGAATTTCTACTTCAAAATTTTGCTTTGCTTATCATAAGAGAATTTCAATTCTCAAAAAACTGACTTCAACTGTTGGTCTGAATTGACTCCTTTTAACCTCTTTGCTTTAATTCCAACATCTTTGAAAGATGCTAATATAATTGAGACTGTGGAAAGAATGTTATTTCATCTTGTGAAGAAGTTTGAAGACAAACAGCACCATTACAATTATGACTCATCTCTAAAAGTTTAATGTTTCAACCTTTGCTTATTATTGTCTTTTTATGCAGCATGATTAATGCAGTCTGTTTCTCATGATTGTCACAGGAGCCATGAAATCTCTCACTTCTTTGTAATGACTTAGTTTGAAATAAGCATGCACAATAACAACTTTTCCTTGAATGCTTGAGTATATAAATTTACAAAATAAAAAGCTTATAACATTCACTCACCATCATCAAGTAAAGCAGTATTTCACTTTATAGCATCTCCTAGCTCAATGTTTGTGGGAAGTCTAAATTGATTCATAAACTTCAGCTACACTACCACTCTGTAGGAAAATGTATGGGAGATGGTAGTATGAGTATAAGAATAAAAAGAATGAGAAAAGGAAATGAATGTGGATTATAAGCCTGGGAGACAACAAATGAGGCACAAAGAGAGAAATGAAAAAAGACAATTAGAATATGTATGTGTATGTCTGTATATAGATGTAGGCATGTGTGTCTGTGTGTGTGTGTTTATTATGTGCAGTCGATCACGGGGTGCCGTCAGAAAGAGATCATCATTTTATTGTTCTGACTGACCTGCTGCAGAACAGGAACTGTGATGAAAACAGCAGCAACCAAGGTCAACTTAATTTTGATCAATATGCAGTGACAATAGTATTTTATATGTGTGTGTTAGTCTCTGTCGTGTCCAGCTCTTTGCTACTCCATGGATTATAGCCCACCAGGCTCCTCTGTCCATGGAATTCTCCAGGCAAGAATATTGGAATGGGTTGCTATTTCCTTCTCCAGAGGATCTTCCTGACCCAGAGACTAAACTCAGGTCTCCACCTGACTCACCAGGGAAGCCCCAAGTAGTCACATATCATATATTTGATATACATCATAGATTTTTTACCATCTGAGTCACCAGGGAAGCCCCAATTAGTTATATATCAATCCATTAATTCTCCAAAGATCTCAAATAATATGATAACAAACCAAAAATGCTAACATAATTAATCCCACTGTTGCTGGCCAAAGGTAGCAGTGTTAAGCTCTCAAGAGTATTCTGAAAATGTCCATGCAGCATTGTTCTATACCAAGATCTCCTGACAGCCTGAAAATGTATCTTTCCTTTAAAAAATTGCCACCAAGGCATCTAAATTAGAGAGAAAAGTAAAATTATCCATTTGCAGATGACATTATCTTTATGTAGAAAACCCTAAAGATCCAGAAAAAAAAATTGTTAGAATTAATAAATTCACAAAAGTTACAGGATACATAACCAACATACAAAAACCAATTATATTTATATACATAACTGAGCAACCCACAAAGGAAATTAAGAAAACAATTCTATTTACAGTAGCATCAAACACAGGCCCCCAGCTCACCCCAGGGCCTGCCAGCTCCAATAGCCCCCATTGTGTCCCCAGCACCAGGATCCCAGTGGATTCTTATGAACAGGCCTCCAACTGATTCCAGTACCTGCCATATCCAGCAGTCCCAGACAGCTCTTATTACACCTGGTTCCCAGTGGGCTCCTGTAAACCCAGGCTCCCAAAACGTTCTAGTGCTGGCCAGCTCCTGCAGCCTTCCATTTCTCCTACGGCCCCAGGGTCCCAGTCAGGCCCCAAGAACTGACGCTTCAGGCAAGTGCTGCAAAGCAAGACTTCTATACAGGGTCCACACAGAACCAACTACTGCAAACTAGGGTTTCAACACCCCAGCACCAGGTCAGTTCTCTTAACCCACGCCCTCCAGTCAAACTCAGCACCACACTGGGTCCTGAGGACACAGACTTCACGCCAGCTCCCATGGACCCAGGCTCCAGGTTCATAACAAAGCTAAATTGGCCCATGTTACCAGAGTGATCCTGACATATGTTTGGTGCCTGAGGACCCAGAATCTAGAACTACCCATGCAGACACAAGTATGAAGTCCATCACTGGTGACTCAAATTCCAGGACTTTCCTGGTGAACCCAGGCCCAGGAATGCCAGCAGTAAGCCCACCCAACTCTCAGCATTCCTATTCAACACAGTCCTAGAAGTTCTAGCCAGATTAATTATGCAAATAAGCAATTAATTAATCAAAGAAATAAAAGGCATCTGGATTAGAAAGAAAGAAGTAAAAAGTGTTTGCAGCCGATAGGAAGGAGAGCTTGAGGGAGAATAGATACATGTATATGTATGACTGAGTCCCTCTGCCATCCATCTGAAACTATCACAACATTGTTGACTGGTTATGTTCTAATATAAAATAGAAACATTTTTTAAAAACAGTAAAAATTAAAAAAAAAAAGAAAGGAGGAAGTGAAGCTGTATCTGTTTGAGGATGATATGATCTCATACACAGAAAATCCTACTAATTTGTTAAAGTTGCAGGATACAAAATAAACATAAAAATCAGTTGCATTTCTATATGTTAACAACAAACTATCTGAAAAAGAAATAAATAAGTCAATCCCAATTGCAATAGTATCAAAAAAATAAATAACTTAGGAATAAATGTAACCAAAGATGTGAAATATCTGTACACTGAAAACTATAAAACATAAATGAAAGAAACTGAAAAAGATACAAATAAATGGAAAGATATCCTGTGCTCATGAATTGAAAGAATCAACACTATTAAAATACTCATACCACCCAAAGTCATCTACAGATTCAGTGCAATCCATATCAAAATTCCAATAGCATTTTTCACAGACAGAAAAAACCATCCTAAAATTCATATGGAGCCACATAAGAATTCAAGCAGCCAAAGCCATCTTGAGAAAGAACAAAGCAGGAGGCATTATACTTCCTGATATCAAATTTTATTACAAAAATATGTCTATCAAAGCTATATGGAACTGGCATAAAAACAGACATATAGATCAACAGAGGAAACTTGAGAGCCCACAGATAAACTCACACATTTAAAATCAACTAATTTTTGACAAGGGTTCCAAGAATACTGAATGGGGAAAAGATAGTCTCTTAAATAAATGGTGTTAAACTATTCATATTCAAAAGAATGAAACTGGACTCCTATCTTACACTACTCATAAAAAATTAACTTGAAATAGATTAGAGTTAAACATAAGATCTGAAACCATTTAACTTCCAAAAGAAAATAGAGTAAACAATTTCCTTGATATTGGTCTCGGCAATGAGTTTCTGGAAATGACATGAAAAACACAGGCAACAAAAGCAAATATAAACAAGCAAGACTACATCAGGCTAAAAAGATTCTGCACAGCAAAAGAAACAATCAGCAAAATGAAAAGGCAATCTATGGAATGGAAGAGAAAATTGCAAACCATCTATCTGATAAGAGATTAAATCCAAAACAATAAGATTGTGTCGATACAACTCAACAGAAAAAAATGTAAGAGAACTTAAATACACATGTTTTCAAAGAATACATGCATGTGAATGGTGAACAAGTGCATAAAAAGATGATCGACATTACTAGCCATCAGGGAAATGCACATCAAAACCACAATGAGACATCACTTCACAACTGTTAGAATAGCTATTATCAAAAAGATAATAGCTGTCCATCAACAGATGAATGGATAAAGAGGTTGTGGTATATATACACAATGGAATATTACTCACCCATAAAAAAGAATGCATTTGAGTCAGTTCTAATGAGGTGGATGAACCTAAAACCTACTATACAGAGTGAAGTAGTGAGAGTAAGTCAGAAAGAGAAAGATAAATGTTGTATCCAAACACATATATACAGAATTTAGAAAAATGGTACTGAAGAATTTATTTACAGGGCAACAATAGAGAAACAGACATAGAGAATACATTTACGGGTATGGGGAGAAGGGAGAAGAGGGTGAAATGTATGGAAAGAATAACATGGAAACTTACATTACCATATGTAAAACAGATAGCCAATGGGAATTTGCTGTATGGCTCAGGAAACTCAAACTGGAGCTCTGTATCAACCTAGCGGGGTGGGGTGGGGAGGGATGGGAGGGAGTTCCAAAAGGTAGGGGATATATGTATACCTATGGTTGATTCATGTTGAGGGTTGACAGAAAACAGCAAAACTCTGTAAAGCAATTATCCTTCAATAAAAAATAATTTTAAAAAACAGCTATTATCAAGTGTTAGCAAGTATATGGTAAAAAAAAGGAAACTTTGTGTACTGTTGGTGGGAATATAAATTGGTATAGCCACTATGGAAAACAGTACAGAGGTTCCTCAAAAAATTAAAAATTGAACTGCCATATGATCACTCAATCCCAATTCTGAGTATATAGCCAAAAGAATTAAAAGCAGGATTTCAAAAATGTACTCACACACCCTTGTTCACAGCAGCTTTATTCACAATAGGCTAGAGGTGGAAGTAATCCACCTTCATTTACAGGTGAATGAATCAACAAAATGTTGTATATACACACAGCAGAATATTGTTTAGCCTTAAAAGGGAAGAAATCCTGTCACATGCTACAATGGATGAACCTTGATGAAATTACACTAAATTACTCCATTTACGATCAAATAGGGCTGCCCCAGGTAGTGCTAGTGGTAAAGAACCTGCCTGCCAATGCAGAAGTCATAGGATACACAGGTTCAATGCCTGGGCTGGGAAGATCCCCTGGAGGAGGGCATGGCAACCCACTCCAGTATTCTTATCTGGAGAATCCCATGGACAGAGGAGCCTGGCGGGCTACAGTCCATAGGGCTGCAAAGAGTCGGACATGAATGAAGCAACTTAGCAATAGCGCTGTATGACACCACCTATATGATGTATCTAAAATAGTCAAATTCACAGAAACAGAAAGTAGAATGATGGTTACCAGGGTATATGTAGGCATAAAGGGGTACACGGGAAGGGGGATTGTTGTTTAATGAGTATAGTGTTTCAGATTTATAAGATTAAAAAAAGTGTGGAGATTTGTTTCACATCAGTACAAAAATAGTTAACATTACTGAACTGTACACTTAAAATGGATGCTGTTATTGTTGTTGTTCAGTCACTCAGTTGCATCAGACTCTTTGTGACCCCATGGACTGCAGCACGCCAGGCTTCCTCGTCCTTCACCATCTCCTGGAGCTTGCTCAAACTCATGTCCACTGAGTCAGTGATGCCATCCAACCATCTCATCTTCTGTCCTCCCCTTCTCCTCCTGCCTTCAATCTTTCATAGCATCACGGTCTTTTCTGAATCAGTCTTTGCATCAGGTGGCCAAAGTATCGGAGTTTCAGCTTCAGCATCAGTTCTTCCAATGAATATTCAGGATTGGTTTCCTTTAGGATTGACTGGTTTGATCTCCTTGCAGATTTTAAATGGATAGGATGGTAAATTTTATCAGGTTTTTTTCCATAGCAAAAAATAAAGAGAGAAAAAGTTGCCACCAAGAGTAGATATTAAGGAACAAATAGATGTTTTATTTACCTAAATAAGATGAAGAAGAATTTATGTGAAGTGTCTGTGGCAGGATGAAGCTATACTTTACTCAGAATAAATAAATACCCAAGGGTGTGATTTCCTGAGCAATACAGAGAGTGATAGAAGGGTTAAATAAATAGGTTGATAAAATATGAGGAAATTTTTAGAGGCCCATACCTTGGAAGATATTCAAGTAGGAAAACACATTGAAAAGTTCACAAGATTGTTCACATAGTATATTTTACCATTACAAAACCTCTAATTAAATATCAAGCTCTGTGCATCTTTTGACATGTAAACCCAATTAAAGACCAACTGAAAAAGAATTAAATTAATACCCCTAAATAATTTCCTCCTACTTCCATAAAGCAAGGAAAGTAAATGGCACTAAAAACAGCTGTGATATCCATCACACATACACACACACACAAAAAAAAAACTCTTTAAAAACCAAAGTTTTCTGAAATATCAAATTTGTAAGAGGAAAGAACTAACATACTCATTCTGATAACCCCCTAGATGTGCTCACATATACTTTTTAGTTTTTACATTACTTAATTTATTCTTATTCCTAGTTATTACAAATTAGAATGGTTTTGTAAGATAAATAATTCTGAAAAATAAGCCTAACTGCAGTTTTTTGTTTTACTTTTGCCCTTTATATATGTATCTTACATGGGTGCCATGGAGAAGGTAATTAATATAAAGGAGTTTACAAAATTATAATTTAAGATGTTTCTTCTGTATCAAATGGGCCTTAAAATGATACAATTGAAATTTGGAGGTGAAAAGATATTGACTCTAGAAGACACTGAAGTCCCTTGGGCAATCACCTGTGGGCAGTCTATAGTAGGTTAATATAATAGAAAATGAATTAATAATAGTATCTGAAGAGGAAGAATAATACATGTAGAATGAGTTTCAGAAAACTAGGAAAGAAAATGAGATAGATACAAGAAGAATGAGATCAGCTTCCAAGTTCTTTCTATAGAGGATCATGGAAGAAGGGTGAAAGGCAAGAGATGATTTGAACAAGAAATATAGTATTAAAATTAAAATCTGATAAAACTAATGAATAGTAACTAAAAGCATACCCATCATTGCCTATGGCCAGGAGTGGAGAGGGTGTTGACTGCAAAGTGGCACAGGAGAACATTCTGGAGTTGGGGAAATATTTTATATTTTGATTGTGGTGGTTACACAAGTGGGTACATGTGTCAAAACTTACTCAACCATTAAAATGGGTACATTTCATTGCATGCACATTGTAACTCAATAAAAGTGATTCTTTAAAAATTAAATGCCTGGAAAAGCACACTTTCAGTCATATATATGAGTAAGTGTATAAGAGAAAAAAAAGCACCAAAAGGCTGCTAAAAAGAATTTTGTATGAATAAATAAAGCAAGGAAGGCATAAAATTATCCTATAATCTTAAGGAACAATGTGTTCTAGAAGAGTAAATTTCATAGAATATTGAAGTTTATGTTTCTTAAAACCTCCTATTTTTCCAATTTATTTCCTCTAAAATCCCCACCCCAATATTCTTTCTACTTCACTGGGTCACTGAATCCATCAAACATGTCACACACATAAACACACACACACACACCACCCCACCCCACCACCAATACACTACATTCCCCTCTCATGTCCTGTCTTAAGTTACATATTAGAAGCTGATTTTTCTAAGAGTTATGCCTAAAGGCTTATGAACAAAAGATTTAAATTATATTTGAGATAAATTATTAAAGGTTTATTGGTATTCACTGGAACTCTCATCCAGAAAAGGGGGAGAGAGAAGAAACAAATGAGCTGAGTATTCACCAGGTTGACAAAAAATGGAAGAGGATTCTAGGCAGTGGGAGGAGAAACATCAACAAAAGAAATAGCTCATTGCTTCAGGGAGTTACAAATAGTCAATCTCTCTGGAAATTGTGAGAGGAGAATAGGAGGTTGGACAAGCACACATCAAAGAAAGGATTTTGAAGTGCTGTGGTCAATGATTCTGTAACAGCAAAACCAGAGTTTTGCTTACTGGTGTAGCCTCAGGCCCTAGTAAATAATGAATGCTCATTATTCGACAAATGAAAGAACATATGGATAAACGAATGGATAAATAAATGATTTAATTGTGGACGGCCTGGCATATTATGGTAAATAATCAAGACAGTCTCTTCAATAGGTGGGAAACTGGACAGCTACCTGTAAAAGAATGAAATTAGAACACTCCCTAACATTATACACAAAAATAAACTCCAAATTAAAGACCTAAATGTAAGGCCAGACACTATAAAACTCTTAGAGGAAAACATAGGCAAAACACCCTTTGCATAAATCGCAGCAGAATCTTTTTTTTTTTTCTGATCCATCTCCTAGAATAATGGAAATTTTAAAAATAAATAAATAAACAAATGGAACCTAACTAAACTTAAAAGCTTTTGCACAGCAAAGGAAACCACAGACAAGATGAGAAGACAGCCCTCAGAATGGGAGAAAATATTTGCAAACAAAGCAACTGACAAAGGATAAACCTCTTAAACATACAAACTGTGCGTGCAGCTCAAAAAAAAAAACAAAACCCAATCAGAAAGCAGGCAGAAGACCTAAATACATTGTTCTTCAAAGAAGACATACAGATGGCCAATGAATACACGAAAAGAAGCCCAGCATCACTAATTATTCAGTTCACTTCAGTTCAGTCGCTCAGTCGTGTCTGACTCTTTGCAACCCCATGAATTACAGCACGCCAGGCCTCCCAGTCCATCACAAACTCCCAGAGTTTATTCAAACTCATGCCCATCGAGTCGGTGATGCCATCCAGCCATCTCATCCTCTGTCGTCCACTTCTCCTCCTGCCCCCAATCCCTCCCACCATCAGGCTCTTTTCCAATGAGTCAACTCTTTGCATGAAGTGGCCAAAGTACTGGAGTCTCAGCTTCAGCATCAGTCCTTCCAATGAACACCCAGGACTGATCTCCTTTAGGATGGACTGGTTGGATCTCCTTGCAGTTCAAGGGACTCTCAAGAGTCTTCTCCAACACCACATTTCAAAAGCATCAATTCTTCAGCGCTCAGCTTTCTTCACAGTCCAACTCTCACATCCATACATGACCACTGGAAAAACCATAGCCTTAACTAGACGGACCTTTGTTGGCAAAGTAATTTCTCTGCTTTTTAATATGCTATCTAGGTTGGTCATAACTTTCTTCCAATGAGTAAGCGTCTTTTAATTTCATGGCTGCAGTCACCATCTGCAGTGATTTTGGAGCCAGGGAAATGCAAATCAAAACTACAGTGAGGCATTACCTCATACCTGTCAGAATAGTCATCATCAAAAATATACAACCAACAAATGTTGGAGAGGGTGTAGAGAAAAAGGAAGCCTCCCACACTGTTGGCAGGAATGTAAATTGATATAACCACTGTAGAGAACAATATAGAGGCTCCTTTAAAAACTAAAGATGGGGGAGGAGCTAAGATGGCGGAGGAATAGGACGGGGAGACCACTTTCTCCCCCACAAATTCATCGAAAGAACATTTGAACGCTGAGCAAACTCCACAAAACAACTTCTGATCACTAGCAGAGGACATCAGGCACCCAGAAAAGCAGCCCATTGTCTTCGAAAGGAGGTAGGATAAAATATAAAAGATAAAAAGAGAGACAAAAGAGCTAGGGACGGAGATCCGTCCCGGGAAGGGAGTCTTAATAGAGGAAGTTTCCAAACACCAGGAAACCCTCTCACCGGCGGGTCTGGGGAAAGTTTTCGAATCTTGGAGGGCAACCTAACAGGAGGAAAAATAAATAAAACCCACAGATTACAAGCGTAAAAGCAACTCCCAGCAGAAGAGTACCCCAGACGCTCGCATCCACCACCAGCAAGTAGGGGCTGAACGGAGAGGAGCTGGCGGCATTGCTTAGGGTAAGGACCGGGCCTGAATGCCCTGAGGGCAATCAGAGGGAGCTAATGTGAGATAGCAACTTAAACTGTGGGATAGCAAGAGAGAGAATTAACCTGGGAAAAGCCCTAACCTAAGGCACAGCCGCCCGATCGCAGAACAAAGAATTGGGCCATACCAGAGAAGAGCTCGCAGGCTGCGGACTGGCCCATCCCCCGCCGGAGGCAGGCGGGAGGCAGGCGCCAGGCCAGAAAGGGGCAAACTCGGCCCCGGAGACGGCATCCCCTACCAAGCTGCAAACAGGCTTCCACTTTCTAACCAAAGATTTCCTGAGATTCTGGATGGTTGACATCCGCCAGGAGGGTCACAGCCAGAGATCAGCTCCCCAGAAGAAACACAAGGCGCACCGGACCGGTGAGCCCTGAAACAGGCTGGGCGGGGAGAAGTCGTGCTGCACCTGGGGAGAGTGGGCTCGTCAAGCTCCAGGTTCCCTGAGCTGCTCCGCCAGGGAAGGCACAAAACGCAGGCCCAACCGAGTCTGCGCCTTTGTGGATAACCCGAAAACATGAACCTGAGCAGCTTGGGCCTGGGAAGTGCACGCAACTCAGGGCCCGCTCCCTGTAGAGCAGCCTGGAGCCCGAGCAGTGTAGACGGGGAAAGCACACACGCCCTGAGCGGGGGCAGACCCAGTGTGGCCGGAACACTGCGAGCACTCCCCACACAGGCCAGTGATGTTTGTCTGCAGCGCCCCTCCTTCTCCACAGCACGACTGAACAAGAGAACCTAAACAAGAGACCACCTCTGCCCTCTTCTGTCAGGGCAGATAGAGACCTGCAAACAGAAGCCAAATAAACAAAGAGAATCGCTTCAGAAGTGACAGGGGCAACAGATTAAACTCCCTGTAGTTAGCACCGACTACACTGGAAGGGGCCTATAGATATTGAGAAGTATAAGCTGAAAAAAGGAACTATCTGAAACTGAACTGAACCCACACTGCCCACAACAGCTCCAGAGAAATTCCTAGATATACTTTTACTATTATTATTTTTTTTAATTAAAATTTTTTTAAAGTCCTCTATTACTCCTCTATTACTCCTTAATTTTCTTTTTTATAACCCACTATAACCTTGCAAAAAAAAAAAAGGACTCTAATTTTAAAGCGAATTTCATATATATTTCTTAAATTTTTTGTTTTTTTTTTTTAATATTGTATTTTTAACAGTCTAACGTCTACTCTAGAGTTTTAATCTTTGTTTCTCAGTATTTGATATAAATTTTGGACATTTAAGAATCCAATCTTCAGTACCCATTTTTAATCAGGAGTCTGATTACTAGTGTGATTACTCTCTCCCCCTTTTTGACTCTCCTTTTTCTCCCCCAGATCACCTCTATCTCCTCCCTCCCCCTTCTCGTCTCAATCCAATTCTGTGAATCTCTGTGGGTGTTCTGGGCTGCGGAGAACACTTAGGGAACAGAGTACTGCATAGATCTGTCTCTCCTCTTGAGTCCCCCTTTTTCTCCTCCTGCTCACCTCTATCCCCTTCCTCCCTCTCCTCTTCTTCATGTAACTCTGTGAACCTCTCTGGGTGTCCCTCACTGTGGAGAATCTTTTCATCACTAACCTAGAAGTTTTATTATCAGTGCTGTATGGATGAAGAAGTCTTGAGGCTACTGGAAGAATAAGACTGAAATCCAGAGGTAGGAGGCTTAAGCCCAAAACCTGAGAACACCAGAGAACTCCTGACTACAGGGAACATTAATTAATAAGAGATCATCCAAAAGCCTCCATACCTACACTGAAACCAACCACCACCCAAGAGTCAATAAGTTCCAGAGCAAGACATACCACACAAATTCTCCAGCAACGCAGGAACATAGCCCTGAGCATCAATATACAGGATGCCCAAAGTCACAACAAACCCATAGACCCATCTCAAAACTCACTACTGGACACTCCATTGCACTCCAGAGAGAAGAAATCCAGCTCCACCCACCAGAACACCGACGCAAGCTTCCCTAACCAGGAAACCTTGACAAGTCAATCGTCCAACCCCATGCACTGGGAGAAACCTCCACAATAAAAAGGAACCACAGACTACCAGAATACAGAAAGGCCACCCCAAACACAGCAATATAAATAAGAAGAAAAGGCAGAGAAATACCCAGCAGGTAAAGGAACGTGAAAAATGCCCACCAAGCCAAACAAAAGAGGAGGAGATAGGGAATCTACCTGAAAAAGAATTTAGAATAATCATAATAAAAATGATCCAAAATCTCGAAAACAAAATGGAGTCACAAATAAATAGCCTGGAGAAAAAGATTGAGAAGATGCAATAAATGTTTAACAAGGACCTAGAAGAAATAAAAAAAGAGTCAATTAAAAATGAATACTGCAATAAATGAGATTAAAAACACTCTGGACGGAACCAACAGTAGAATAACAGAGGCAGAAGATAGGATAACTGAGGTAGAAGATAAAATGGTGGAAATAAATGAAGCAGAGAGGAAAAAAGAATCAAAAGAAATGAGGACAACCTCAGGGACCTCTGGGGCAATGTGAAACGCCCCAACATTCGAATCATAGGAGTCCCAGAAGAAGAAGACAAAAAGAAAGGCCATGAGAAGATACTCGAGGAGATAATAGCTGAAAACTTCCCCAAAATGGGGAAGGAAATAGCCACCCAAGTCCAAGAAACCCAGAGAGTCCCAAACAGGATAAACCCAAGGTGAAACACCCCAAGACACATATTAATCAAATTAACAAAGATCAAACACAAAGAACAAATATTAAAAGCAGCAAGGGAGAAACAACAAATAACACACAAGGGGATTCCCATAAGGATAACAGCTGACCTTTCAATAGAAACTGCTCAGGCCAGAAGGGAATGGCAGGACATACTTAAAGTAGTGAAAGAGAATAACCTACAACCCAGATTACCGTACCCAGCTTTACAGACAAGCAAAAGCTGAGAGAATTCAACACCACCAAACCAGCTCTTCAACAAATGCTAAACGATCTTCTCTAGACAGGAAACACAGAAAGGTTGTATAAACATGAACCCAAAAAACAAAGTAAATGGCAACGGGACCTTACTTATCAATAATTACCTTAAATGTAAATGGGTTGAATGCCCCAACCAAAGCACAAAGACTGGCTGAATGGATACAAAAACAAGACCCCTATATATGCTGTCTACATGAGACCTACCTCAAAACAAGGGACACATACAGACTGAAAGTGACGGTCTGGAAAAAAATATTTCACGCAAAGGGAGACCATAAGAAAGCAGGAGTCGCAATACTTATATCAGATAAAATAGACTTTAAAATAAAGGCTGTTAAAAGAGACAAAGAAGGACACTACATAATGATCAAAGGATCAATCCAAGAAGAAGATATAACAATTATAAATATATATGCACCCAACATAGGAGCACCACAATATGTAAGGCAAATGCTAACAAGTATAAAAGGGGAAATTAATAATAACACAATAATAGTGGGAGACTTTAATACCCCACTCACACCTATGGACAGATCAACTAAACAGAAAATTAACAAGGAAACACAAACTTTAAATAACACAATCGGCCAGCTAGACCTAATCGATATCTATAGGACATTTCACCCCAAAACAATCAATTTCACCTTTTTCTCAAGTGCACAGGGAACCTTCTCCAGAACAGATCACATTCTTGGCCATAAATCTAGCCTTGGCAAATTCAAAAAAATTGAAATCATTCCAGTTATCTTTTCTGGCCACAAAGCAGGAAGATTAGATCTCAATTACAGGAAAAAAACTATTAAAAACTCCAACATATGGAGGCTAAATAACACGCTTCTGAATAACCAACAAATCATAGAAGAAACCCAAAAAGAAATCAAAGTATGCATAGAAACGAATGAAAATGAAAATACAACAACCCAAAACCTATCAGACAGTGTAAAAGCAGTGCTAAGGGGACGGTTCATAGCAATACAGGCTTACTTCAAGAAACAAGAAAAAAGTCAAATAAATAACCTAACTCTACACCTAAAGCAACTAGAGAAGGAAGAAATGAAGAACCCCAGGGTTAGTAGAGGGAAAAAAATCTTTAAAATTAGGGCAGAAATAAATGCAAAAGAAATAAAAGAGACCGTTGCAAAAATCAACAAGGCTAAAAGCTGGTTTTTTGAAAAGATAAATAAAATTGACAAACCATTAGCCAGACTCATCGAGAAACAAGGGAAAAGAACCAAATCAACAAAATTAGAAATGAAAATGGAGACATAACAACAGACAAAACTGAAATATAAAGGATCATAAGAGACTACTACCAGCAGCTATATGCCAACAAAATGGACAACTTTAAAGAAATGGACAAATTCTTACAAAAGTATAACTTTCCAAAACTGAACCAGGAAGAAATAGAAGATCTTAACAGACCCATCACAAGCATGGAAATCAAAACTGTAATCAGAAATCTTTCAGCAAATAAAAGCCCAGGACCAGATGGCTTCACAACTGAATTCTACCAAAAATTTAGAGAAGAGCTAACACCCATCTTACTCAAACTCTTCCAGAAAATTGCAGAAGAAGGTAAACTTCCAAACTCATTCTATGAGGCCACCATCACCCTAATACCAAAACCAGACATAGATGCCACAAAAAAAGAAAACTACAGGCCAATATCACTGATAAACATAGATGCAAAAATCCTTAACAAAATTCTAGCAAACAGAATCCAACAACATATTAAAAAGAAAATGCAAGGATTCTTTAATATCCGCAAATCAATCAATGTAATACACCACATTAACAAATTGAAAGATAAAAACCATATGATTATCTCAATAGATGCAGAAAAAGCCTTTGACAAAATTCAACATCCCTTTATGATAAAAACTCTCCAGAAAGCAGGAATAGAAGGAACATACCTCAACATAATAAAAGCTATATATAACAAACCCACAGCAAGCATTACCCTCAATAGTGAAAAATTGAAAGCATTTCCCCTAAAGTCAGGAACAAGACAAGGGTGCCCACTCTCACCACTACTATTCAACATAGTTTTGAAAGTGTTGGCCACAGCAATCAGAGCAGGAAAAGAAATAAAAGGAATCCAGATAGAAAAAGAAGTAAAACTCTCACTGTTTGCAGATGACATGATCCTCTACATAGAAAACCCTAAAGACTCTACCAGAAAATTACTAGAGCTAATCAATGAATATAGTAAAGTTGCAGGATATAAAATTAACACACAGAAATCCCTTGCATTCCTATACACTAACAATGAGAAAACAGAAAGAGAAATTAAGGGAACAATACCATTCACCACTGCAACAAAAAGAAGAAAATACTTAGGAGTATATCTACCTAAAGAAACAAAAGACCTCTATATAGAAAGCTATAAAACACTGATGAAAGACATCAAAGTGGACACAAATAGATGGAGAAATATACTGTGTTCATGGATTAGAAGAATCAATATTGTGAAAATGAGTATACTACCCAAAGCAATCTATAGATTCAATGCATTCCCTATCAACTACCAA
The DNA here is from genome assembly GCF_023699985.2 of Odocoileus virginianus. Taxonomy (NCBI): domain Eukaryota; kingdom Metazoa; phylum Chordata; class Mammalia; order Artiodactyla; family Cervidae; genus Odocoileus; species Odocoileus virginianus. Next base: position 57,641,610 of record NC_069680.1, read on the forward strand.
TGTTATTTTTCACAGAACTAAAACAAATAATTTCATAATTTGTATGGAAACATGAAAAACTCCAAATAGCCAAAGCAATCTTGAGAAAGAAGAATGGAACTGGAGGAATCAACCTGCCTGACTTCAGGCTCTACTACCAAGCCACAGTGATCAAGACAGTATGGTACTGGCACAAAGACAGAAATATAGATCAATGGAACAAAATAGAAAGCCCAGAGATAAATCCATGTACCTATGGACACCTTATCTTCGACAAAGGAGGAAAGACTATACAATGGAAAAAAGACAACCTCTTTAACAAGTGGTGCTGGGAAAACTGGTCAACCACCTGTAAAAGAATGAAACTAGGACACTTTCTAACACCATACACAAAAATAAACTCAAAATGGATTAAAGATCTAAATGTAAGACCAGAAACTATAAAACTCCTAGAGGAGAACATAGGCAAAACACTCTCTGACATAAATCACAGCAAGATCCTCTATGACCCATCTCCCAGAATATTGGAAATAAAAGCAAAAATAAACAAATGGGACCTAATTAAACTCAAAAGCTTTTGCACAACAAAGGAAACTATAAGCAAGGTGGAAAGACAGCCTTCAGAATGGGAGAAAATAATAGAACAACGGACAAAGGATTAATCTCAAAAATATACAAGCAACTCCTGCAGCTCAATTCCAGAAAAATAAATGACCCAATCAAAAAATGGGCCAAAGATCTAAACAGACATTTCTCCAAAGAAGACATACAGATGGCTAACAAACACATGAAAAGATGCTAAACATCATGCATTATCAGAGAAATGCAAATCAAAATTTTGCAAATGCAAAAATGCAAATCAAAAATGCAAAAAATACAAAATCAAAAAAAAAAAAAAAAAAGAGGTACCATTACAAGCCAGTCAGGATGGCTGCTATCCAAAAGTCTACAAGCAATAAATGCCGGAGAGAGTGTGGAGAAAAGGGAACCCTCTTACACTGTTGGTGGGAATGCAAACTAGTACAGCCACTATGGAGAACAGTGTGGAGATTCCTTAAAAAAAACCAGAAATAGAACTGCCATATGACCCAGCAATCCCACTTCTGGGCATACACACCAAGGAAACCAGATCTGAAATAGACACGTGCACCCCAATGTTCATCGCAGCACTGTTTATAATAGCCAGGACATGGAAGCAACCTAGATGCCCATCAGCAGACAAATGGATAAGAAAACTGTGGTACATATACACGATGGAATACTACTCAGCCATTAAAAAGAATTCGTTTGAATCAGTTCTAATGAGGTGGATGAAACTGGAGCCCATTATACAGACTGAAGTAAGCCAGAAAGATAAATACCAATACAGTATACTAACGCATATATATGAAATTTAGAAAGATGGTAACGATAACCCTATATGTAAGACAGAAAGAGATGTATAGAACAGATTTTGGACTCTATGAGAGAAGGTGAGGGTGGGATGATCTGAGAGAATAGCATTGAAACATATATATTATCAAGTGTGAAACAGATTGCCAATCCGGGTTGGATGCTTGTGAGACAAGTGCTCAGGGCTGGTACACTGGGATGACCAGAGGGATGGGATAGGGAGGGACGCGGGAGGGGGGTTCAGGATGGGGAACACATGTAAATCCATGGCTGGTTCATGTCAATATATGGCAAAAACCACTACAATATTGTAAAGTAATTAGCCTCCAACTAATAAAAATAAGTAAAAGTCCACAAGAGAAAAAAATAATAAAAATAAAAACTAAAGATGGAACTACCATATGATCCAGCAATTCCACTTCTAGGTATATATCCAGAGAAAATTGTAATTCAAAAAGATACATGTAGCTCAGTGTTCCATGCAGCACTATATTCACTAGCCAGAAATGGAAGCAACGTAAATGTTCATCAACAGAAAAAAAAAGAATAAAGAAAATGTGGACATTTTATGTGTGTGTATATATATGTATATATATATATATATTGTATATATATATATATAATATAATATTGTATATATAAATATATATACTATATACATATACAATGGAATATTATATACATATATATACAATGGAATATATACAATGTATATATACATATATGTACATATATATGTGTGTGGATATATTACTCATATACACAATGGAATATTACTCAGCCATAAAAGTATCAAAATTGCACATTTCCTGAGATGTGGATGGGCCTAGAGAATGCCATACAGAGTCCTGTGCTTAGTGAAATAAGTCAAAAAGAGAGAAACAAATACTGCATATTAACACATATATGTGGAATCTAGAAAAAATGATATAGATGATGTTATTTGCAAAGCAGAAATAAAGACACAGATATAGAGAACAAACATATGGATATGAAGGGGGAAACAGAAAGGTGGGATGAATTGGGAGAATGGGATTGACATATATATACCACTATGTATAGAATAGAGAACTAGTGAGAACATACTGATCAGCACGGGGAACTTTACTTGGTACTCTATGGTGACTTAAATGGGAAGGAAATCCCAAAAAGGAGGGGATGTACATATATTTATGGTTGATTTGGGCTTCCCTGTTGGCTCAGATGGTAAAGAATCCACCTGCAATGCAGGAGACCTGGGTTCAAACCCTGGGCTGGGAAGATCCCTGGAGGAGGGCATGGCAATTCACTCCAGTATTCTTACCTGGAGAATCCCCATGGACAGAGGAATCTGGCAGACTAAAGTCCACGGGGTCACAAAGAGTAGGACATGAATGCTTAGTAGGACTAAGCATATACACAGCTGATTCACTTTGCTGTAGCACAGAAACTGACCCAGCAGTGTAAAGCAACTATACTTCGATTTTAATATTTTTTTAAAAAGAAGTGACCACAAATAATATCTAAAGTGTATTAGAACTGATTCAAATGAATTCTTTTTAATGGCTGAGTAATATTCCATGGTGTATATGTACCACAGCTTCCTCATCCATTCGTCTGCTGATGGGCATCTGGGTTGCTTCCATGTCCTGGCTATTATAAACAGTGCTGCGATGAACATTGGGGTGCATGTGTCTCTTTCAGATCTGGTTTCCTTGGTGTGTATGCCCAGAAGTGGGATTGCTGGGTCATACGGCAGTTCTATTTCCAGCTTTTTAAGAAATCTCCACACTGTTTTCCATAGTGGCTGTACTAATTTGCATTCCCACCAACAGTGTAAGAGGGTTCCCTTTTCTCCACACCCTCTCCAGCATTTATTGTTTGTAGACTTTTGGATAGCAGCCATCCTGACTGGCGTATAATGGTACCTCATTGTGGTTTTGATTTGCATTTCTCTGATAATGAGTGATGTTGAGCATCTTTTCATGTGTTTGTCAGCCATCTGTATGTCTTCCTTGGAGAAATGTCTGCCGAGTTCCTTGGCCCATTTTTTGATTGGGTCATTTATTTTTCTGGAGTTGAGCTGGAGGAGTTGCTTGTATATTTTTGAGATTAATCCTTTGTCTGTTGCTTCGTTTGCTATTATTTTCTCCCAATCTGAGGGCTGTCTTTTCACCTTGCTTATAGTTTCATTTGTTGTGCAAAAGCTTTTAAGTTTCATTAGGTCCCATTTGTTTATTTTTGCTTTTATTTCTGAAATTCTGGGATGTGGGTCATAGAGGATCCTGCTGTGATTTATGTCAGAGAGTGTTTTGCCTATGTTCTCCTCTAGGAGTTTGATAGTTTCTGGTCTTACATTTAGATCTTTAATCCATTTTGAGTTTATTTTTGTGTATGGTGTTAGAAAGTGTTCTAGTTTCATTATTTGAATCAGTTCTAATGAGATGGATGAAACTGGAGCCCATTATACAGAGCGAAGTAAGCCAGAAAGATAAAGACCATTACAGTATACTAACACATATATATGGACTTTAGAAAGATGGTAACGATAACCCTATATGCAAAACAGAAAAAGAGACTCAGATGTATGGAACAGACTTGTGGACTCTGGGAGAAGGCGAGGGTGGGATGTTTCAGGAGAACGGCATTAAACATGTATATTATCTAGGGTGAAACGGATAACCAGCTCAGGTTGGGTACATGAGACAAGTGCTTGGGCCTGGTGCACTGGGAAGACCCAGAGGGATCGGGTGGAGAGGGAGGTGGGAGGGGGGACTGGGATGGGGAGTACATGTAAATCCATGGCTAATTCATATCAATGTATAACAAAAACTACTGTAATGAAAAAACAAACAAAAAAAAAAGAATAAAAAAAAAAAATAAAGTGTATTAGAGGAAAATAATACAAACATTTTATGTTCAGTCAAGCTATTAATATTCATCAACTATAAATGAAATCAACAATCTTAAACATATAAGAACTTTGTAAACAGAAGACTTATGAGTACTTCCTTAAAAAATTCCTGAGCCACGAAATCCAGCCATCCAAGAGCATACTCAAAACAAAGAACTTAAGAGAGAAATTATAGTAAAAGGGCTGGTGCTTAGTCAGAAATAAACTTTAAATGCAACTTTTAAATGGATGAACTTTTTTAATTGACTCAAGAACTGATAATTATGGCTACAGAACAAAAGGAAAATATAAATTAAGACACATATAGGAAATAATACATCAGAAGTTAGAGGATGGGAAGATCTAATAGAGAGTGCAGGCATGCCAAGTCACTTCAGTTGTCGCCGACTCTTTGTGACCCTATGGACTGTAGCCTGCCAGGTTCCTCTGCCCATGGGATTCTCCAGACAAGAATACTGGAGTGGATTGCCATGCCTTCCTCCAGGGGATCTTCCTGACCCAGGGGCTGAACCCAAGTCTCTTAAATCCTGCATTGGCTGGTGCATTCTTTACCATTAGCACCACCTGGGAAGCTCCTGATAGAAAGTATGTGTGTATTATTTTTTCATTTTTCTTAGAAAACACTTATGGTTACACTGCATTTTAGATATTTTGTGCTTTATAGCCTCTGCATCACTCCCAACCATGCCTTTGTCCTGTGATTACCACAGCAGCTGACATTGACTCTAAATGAGTAACCTTTTAGTTGAAAATAAGAAATACAAAGTTTTTAAAAAGTGTTAATTTCAAACACTTAAAATGGTTTATATTTTTCACAATAATGGGATCTTTCATGCTCCATATTATTGTAACAAAGAAATATTTTTCTGAGTGAAGTTAACAGTTCCTCTGATTTTACTTCAATACCTTTTCTTTCATTTAATTCAAGTAAATTAATTCTTGGTATTTAAAATTGCCATGTATACTGTGACCTCATTTTCCTAAAATTCTATCCAGCTATATTTTGCTCAATACAGACACATTGAGAAATGTTCGAAAAGATGTTCAAATGTTGAGAACATTTATTTCTGAAAAGCAGAATTGGGAGTGATTTTCTGCCTTCTTCTTATTTTTCTATGTGGTTTAAATGTTTGCAATAAGCATATGTAATATAGATTATATATCATATGTGATATAGAGAGTAAAAGGCATAACAAAAGTAATTAAAGATTTTAGCTAGGGTTTTAGTACAAACAAAATCCAAGTTTATCTCACTACCATTAACAAAAGCAAAGCCATCCATGGTTACAAATATATGAAAGGATCAAAACTATGACAGAAAGTCTTCAAAGATCTTATATCTTGTGTGTTATATCAAACATCTCTTTAATAGCAATAGACATTTTATGCTAATACTGGTTTAATGCCATACCTGGACAGAGCCGCTAATTGCAGCACTGGTTGAGAAATATAGCATAAAGTATTTAATAGCAACGTCCCAAAAGATTGAGATATAAAAATATTGCTTAATGAACAGGAAATTTTTTATCTGTGAAATAACATATGTCACGTCTTACCTCCTCACATTCAGAGGCAGTAGTTAATAATTTCCTCCTTGAAAATAAAAAGTATTCTTTCAATGCCTATACTTCCAAGTACACATAATAATTAAAGAGCTTTGAACTAAACCTTTAACATTTATTCTAAATATTTCTTTTCACTTTTTGTTTTGATTATCAAAACAACAAAATGGCATTATTAAATTGCCTTCCACAGCTGTCACCAAAATCATATCTTTAGCAAACATACACCACAAACCTATTTGCATCCAACATTCCTTTCTTTTTTGTTTAAAAGCAATAAATGTTTAAAAAACTGTCTATCTTCTTTTCAGTCTGATTTCATTTTGAAAGAAAAAAATTAGATAGTAATTATCTGTTGACTTCATAAGCAGCTTATACCATCTTGGGTTTTAAGGTCAAACATTCTATTTTTTTATATCTATGTTCATTAGATGCTCTTTAGCTGCATTTCACACACCTTTCAACTGTGCCTTCTTGCTGTGACTTTTACAGAGTTGCTAATGAGAGTTTTATTTTATTTCTATAGCCTGTGTGAAAAATTGCAGTTAAACGCTTTTAAAGCAGGGGGCAAATTAATAAGACTTTTCTTTATTAAAATATAGTAACTATGGGGACAAACAGGGAGAACCTAAAAAGTAATAAAAATAAAAATTTTATGGGGGAAGGGATAAGTGCAAGGTGTGAATATATTTAATTGAATTATCATATGCTCTAATAAAAAGGGAAAATACCCATATTAGGTGTTTAATATTTGTCTTACCTTCCACTCACCCAGAGATTGGACCCTCCAATCACTCTCTATTCTAAACAGAAAGAAATAACTGAATACACTCTACCTCAACTACCTGGAAGGAGGTTGGTGTTCATTTACTAATTACATTAATTTTAGTAAAATGCAGTTGAATAAGTCACCAGGATTCTCTGGAACTTGAAGGAGAGATTTACATTCTACCTTCTGAACCCTATCTTCCATTCTCATAATGATGTACATGTGATTTTAAACAAGACACTTGTCATCATTTAGGGCTTAGTTCTCCAACTATAAAATGAAGAATTTAGCTTAGATACACAGTTATTAAACACTGGGAACTCCGAGAATATAAATAAATAAAAATTGCTGGGTCTTTCCCTACTGAAGCACACATATACATAAACCCTCCTATGTCAATGCTCTGCAAAGTCCAACACAGACGACACCAGTCCTCTCACCAATACTTAACTCTCTGACTTTAACTCCCTGTTAACTTTGATCCAGTTACACTGGCTTTCTTGCTTTTTCTCAAATGTGACAAGCAAACTCTCCCCTTAGGATAATTCCATCTGCTGTTTTCTCTGCCTAAGAAGCTTTGTTTTTAACCTCCAAGATGTTAAAATGTCGTTTCCAGTAAGCTCACTCTGATCACCTTATTTAAAATTAGAACCCACACCCCCTTCCAACACTACTGGTCCTTGCCTTTTGCTCTAAATTTTATCCCTGGAGCAGTTATCATAATCTAGCTATGTACAAAAGAATTAACATAGCAAGCTTGACTGCTATCCTTGGAAAGCCTTGCTCACAAGGTTAGCCCTTCGCTAGTATCTAGGAACTTGATTACAGAAGGATTCTCACATTCCCAAAACAGATAATTATGGCTCTCTACAACTAAGCTGTGCAAACAATATGGTTTATACTGAATATCTGTTTTCCTTCAAGGAGTACACAGTTTTAATATGTGCCAAGCAGAGAATGCCTATGTAACCAGTCCCCAGTTAAAATATTGGGAACTGAGTGTTTAATGAGCTTCACTTTTATGTTGGCACAATTTGCTGTGAGAATTAAGTGCATCCATGTCATTCCATTAAAAGAATACTCTGGAAGTGTGTGCCTGGTCTCTCTCAGACTTACTCTTGTGCCTTTTCCCTCTGCTGATCTTGCTCTGTATGCTGTTACTATAATAAAACTTAGCTATGAGTATGATTATATGTTGAGTACTGTGAGTCCTCCCTGTATATCATTGAACTCAAGAATGGTCTTGGGGAGACCCCATACTCTAACACAGCATAAAATTTACTTATGAATTATGTTTACCTTCTGTCTTCAACTGTAAAAATGAGAGCTACACATCTTGTTCTATTCACTGGTATATCCCAAGAGTCTAAGAAAGAGCCTAGTACATAGTAGGTCCTCAATAAATATTTATCGACTACATGAACACACACAAAATTTTGCAATTAATATAAGAAACTTAATGGAGCTCCCTCAGGAAGCCCTACTCATTCATGCTAGTGAGAATTCCTTGCCAAGATGGTGTCTACTCACCTTAACAATGAATATTCAAAATTCTAAGCAAGAAGATCTATGAACTGTTTTCTCTTCAGTTCCCTGAAAATAGCCTAAATTTAAGGAGAAGAGGTAGAAGGAAGTATGTATGTTTTAGCAGGGCACACTTGATCAAACATTGTTCTCAGAATTAAATGTGATAACATATTGTAAACTATGCAAAATCCTGGCTATACACAAGCCCTTGATGGAAATATGAGGTTTTCATTTTTCATGGATACTAACGTTTCAGAAGGTCTTGTAGGTCTTCATAGAACCGTTCAACTTCAGCTTCTTCAGGATTAGTGGTTGGGGCATAGACTTGGATTTCTGTGATATTAAATGGTTTGCCTTGGAGATGAGCAGAGATCATTCTGTGGTTTTTGGGATTGCATCCAAGTACTGCGTTTTGGAATCTTTTGTTGACTATGATGGCTACTCCATTTCTTCTAAGGGATTCTTGCCCATCATAGTAAATATAAAGGTCATCTGAATTAAATTCACCCATTCCAGACCATTTTAGTTCACTGATTCCTAAAATGTCAACATTCACTCTTGCCATCTCCTGTTTGACCCCCTCCAAACTGCCTTGATTCATAGACCTAACATTCCAGGTTCCTATGCAATATTGCTCTTTATAGCATCGGGCTTTACTTCTATCACCCATCACATCTGCAACTGGGTGTTGTTTTTCCTTTGGCTCCATTTCTTCATTCTTTCTGGGGTTATTTCTCCACTCTTCTCCAGTAGCCTATCACCTAAAAACCTGGAGAGTTCATCTTTCAGTGTCCTATCTTTTTGCCTTTTCACACTGTTCATGGGGTTCTCAAGGCAAGAATACTGAAGTGGTTTGCCATTCCCTTCTTCAGTGAACCACGTTTTGTCAGAACTCTATGCCATGACCCGTCCATCTTGGGTGGCCCTACATGGCATGGCTCATAGTTTCATCGAGCTAGACAAGGCTGTGGTCGATGTAATCAGTTTGGTTAGTTTTCTGTGATTGTGATTTTCATTCTGTCTGCCCTCTGATGTATAAAGATAAGAGGCTTATGGATAAGAGGCTGATGGGAGAGGCTGACTGAGGGGGGAATTGGGTCTTATTCTGATGGGCAGGGCCATTTTCAGTAAATCTTTAATCCAATTTTCTGTTGATGGGCGGGGCTGTGTTCCCTCCCTGTTCCTTGACCTGAGGCCAGGCTACGAGGAGATAATGAAGATGATGGCGACCTCTTTCAAAAGGTCCCAGGCATGCACTGCTGCACTGAGTGCCTCCAACCCTGCAGCAGGCCACTGCCGACCCACGCCTCTGCCAGAGACTCCTGGACACTCATGCGCATGTCTGGGTCAGTTTCTTGTGGGGTCACTGCTCCCTTCTCCTGAGTGATGGTGCACACAGGTTTCGTTTGTGCCCTCCAAGAGCTGAAGTTGAACGGTTCTATGAAGTTGAATGGTTCTATGAAGACCTACAAGAACTTCTAGAACTAACACACAAAAAAGATGTCCTCTTCATTATAGGGGACTGGAATGCAAAAGTAGGGAGTCAAGAGATACCTGGAGTAACAGGCAAATTTGGCCTTGGAGAACAAAATGAAGCAGGTCAAAGGTTAACAGAGTTTTGCCAAGAGAACACACTGGTCACAGCAAACTCCCCTCTTCCAACAACACAAGAGAGGACTCTACACATGGACATCACCAGATGGTCAATACCAAAATCAGATTGATTATATTCTTTGCAGCCAAAGATGGAGAAGCTCTATACAGTCAGCAAAAACAAAACTGGGAGATGATTGTGGCTCAAATCATGAACTCCTTATTGCCAAATTCAGACTTAAATCAAAGAAAGCAGGGAAAACCATTGAACCATTCAAGTATGACCTAAATCAAATCCCTTATGATTATACAGTGGAAGTGACAAATAGATTCAAGAAATTAGATCTGATAGATAGAGTGCATGAAGAACTATGGACAGATGTTTGTGACATTGTACAGAAAGCAGTGATCAAGACCATCCTCAAGAAAAAGAAAAGCAAAAAGGCAAAATGGTTGTCTGACGAGGCTTTACAAATAGCTGTGAAAAGAAGAGAAGTGAAAGGCAAAGGAGAAAAGGAAAGATATACCCATCCAAATGCAGAGTTCCAAAGAATAGCAAGGAGAGATAAAAAGCCTTCATCACTGATCAATGCAAAGAAATAGAGGAAAACAATAGAATGGGAAAGATTAGAGATATCTTCAAGAAAATTAGAGATACCAAGGAAATATTTCATACAAAGATAAGCACAATAAAGGACAAAATGGTATGGACCTAGGAAATGGCAACCCACTCCAGTATTCTTGCCTGGAGAATCCCATGGACGGAAGAGCCTGGTGGGCTACAGTCCACGGGGTCGCAAAAAGTCAGACACAACTGAGCAACTTAACTTTAACAGAAGTAGAAGATATTAAGAAGAGGTGGCAAGTATACACAGAAGAACTATACAAAATTCTTCATGACCAAGATAACCACGATGGTGTGATCCACTCACCTAGAGCCAGGCATCCTGGAATGTGAAGTCAAGTGGGCCTTAGGAAGTATCAATACCAACAAAGCTAGTGGAGGGGATGGAATTCCAGTTGAGCTATTTCAAACCCTAAAAGATGATGCTGTGAAAGTGCTGCACTCACTATGCCAGCAAATTTGGAAAACTCAGAGTGGCCACAGGACTGGAAAATGTCAGTTTTCATTCCAATCCCAAAGAAAGGCAATCCCAAAGAATGCTCAAACCACCGCACAATTGCACTCATCTCACACACTAGTAAAGTAATGCTCAAAATTCCCCAAGCCAGGCTTCAACAATATGTGAACTGTGAACTTCCACATATTAAAGCTGGTTTTAGAAAAGGGAGAGGAACCAGAGATCAAATTGCCAACATCCACTGGATCATCAAAAAAGCAAGAGAGTTCCAGAAAAACATCTATTTCTGCTTTATTGACTATGCCAAAGCCTTTGACTGTGTGGATCAGAATAAACTGGAAAATTCTGAAAGAGATGGGAATTCCAGACCACCTGATCTGCCTCTTGAGAAACCTGTATGCAGGTCAGGAAGCAACAGTTAGAACTTTACATGGACCAATAGACCGGTTCCAAATAGGAAAAGGAGTACGTCAAGGCTGTATATTGTCACCCTGCTTATTTAACTTAGATGCAGAGTACATCATGCAAAATGCCAGGCTGGATGAAGCACAAACTGGAATCAAGACTTCCATGAGAAATATCAATAACTTCAGATATGCAGATGGCACTACCCTTATGGCAGAAAGTGAGGAAGAACTAAAGACCTTCTTGATGAAAGTGAAAGAGGAGAGTGAAAAAGTAACCTTAAAACTCAATATTCAGAAAACTAAGATCATGGTATCTGGTCCCATCACTTCACGGCAAATAAATAGGGAAACGATGGAAACAGTAAGATACTTTATTTTTTTGGACTGCAAAATCACTGCAGATGGTGACTGCAGCCATGAAATTAAAAGATACTTGCTCCTTGGAAGAAAAGCTATGACCAACCTTGACAACATATTATAAAGCAGAGACATTACTTTACCAACAAAGGTCCATCTAGTCAAAGCTATGGTTTTTCCTGTAGTCAGGTATGAATGTGAGAGTTGGACTATAAAGAAAGCTGAGCACTAAAGATTTAATGCTCTTGAACTGGTGTTGGAGAACACTCTTGAGAGTCCCTAGGACTACAAGGAGAAGTCCATCCTAAAGGAAATCAGTCCTGAATATTCATTGTAAGTACTGATTCTGAAGCTGAAACTCCAATATTTTGGCCATCTAATGCAAAGAACTGACTCATTGGATAAGACCCTGGGGCTGGGAAAGATTGAAGGCAGGAGGAGAAGGGGTTGACAGAGGATGAGATGATAGGATGGCATCACCAATTCTATGGACATGAGTTTGAGTGGGCTCCAGGAGTTGATGATGGACAGGGAAGCCTGGCGTGCTGAAGTCCATTGGGTTGCAAAGAGTTGGACATGACTGAGCTACTGAACTGACTGACTGAAGGCTTCAGAATTAGATTCAAGAGATCCTCCTAAAGCCAGACTTTTGAAGCTCAGTAATCTTTTGAGCCAATTTAATCTAGTGGGAGTCTCACAGCCTCTTTTAGGATGAAAAACATGGAAAGTTAAAGAGATTTTGAGGAGGAAATTAGAAGAAGCCAACTCTAAAAACAGAGTCAAGTATTCATTGAATATGTGCAGAAGAGATGGGGGAAGGGAGAGGAGAATGGAGAGTCATTATTGTTAGCTAAAACCTTCTTGGACTCCAAAAGCAGCATGCAAACCACTCTAATGTCAGCAATACTTAAACATAGATAACCACTGGCTTGAGGCAAGGCCGCATTTCTAAATATTTAATCTTTTTCCGGTAGAAGAAAATATTGCACAACATATTTATTTTAGAGAGTTGCCCATTCACAGACTCACAAAACTAAATTGCATGCTGAGTCCACAAAAAGGGAGCATATGAGTAGATTCAGTTACAGGGGACATGGAAGGAGTTCAATAAATGCTGGGTGAAATTAATAAGTTTGCTTGGTAGGTTAAATAAATTTTAGTGAAATGAATAAATATGTGTAAGACACTGAGCTATGTGCTGATTATAGCCTCAGTGCAAGCCATAAAGATCTTAGTCACTTTCTACAGTAAATCTGGGCATATTACAGGATTTGAGGGGAATAAAAAGGTAGTCTCATGGTCAGTGAATTGAAAGATGAGAATTCAGATTGGAAGGAGAAATTCCAGATATTTCTAGCTATTTAAATTCTAAAATAATTATTTTAAATGTAAAAACAGATGCTAAGTCTTTAGTTTTTTTCATTTTTGTCATTAACTCACTTAGCAACAGTTTCTTCTCTAAACACTCCTCTTTCCCTACCTCTCTCTGCTCCCATAATGCGCACACACATACACACACACAAACACATGCCCCTACCTTTTGGCCCTGTTAAAACTTTTCATAATCTTGAATTCCCTTATTAGGAAACTTCTTTGTGGCCCAACACTAATGGCACTTCAATATAAGAGAATATTGTGAAATTGTGAAAGGTCAAATATAGCCAATTTCAGAGAGGGCACATGAGCACCAATCATTAAATAATCAATCCCCATGTTAATTGTTGCAGAGTATCATTGTTCTAGAACTAATCATTCTTGTCTCAAAAGATCCAAGGGAAGAAAGATTAGAGAGATAGTAAGAATACTAGGCTTCCCTTGTGGCTCAGCTGGTAAAGAATCTGCCTGAAATGCAGAAGACCTGGGTTTGATCCCTGGGTTGGGAAGATACCCTGGAGAAAGGAAAGGCTACCCACTCCAGTATTCTGACCTGGAGAATTCCATGGACTGTACAGTCCAAGGGTCGGACACAACTGAGAGACTTTCACTTTTCACAAGGATACAGAAAGAAATATTCTAAATTCTTTACACATTGAATTCTATGCATTTCTAGAAGGAACCCTTGGAGTTCTTGCATCAACAGTTCTTTAATGGAAGATTGTACCTTATTCCATTCTTCATTCCTACAAATGACTGCCCAGCTCCCTAGTCAGGACTCAACATAAGTGCCGTCTTAGAGCAGATGGCTTGGGTCAAGAGCAACAAGCAGACTAGTGGCACCCAGAAAAAAAGGAATCCACATCAGATGCCAACACATCATAATCTTTTGATCATAATACATAAACTTATTACTATATTCACCAATCTAGTTTCAGAGTCCCCTTCTTACCTTGCTCTATCCTTTCTTCCTAGATGATCTCAAATATGCTCGTGACTTTAAATATCGTCTATAAGTTGACAACTCCAAATTTTGTATCTCCAATGCAAACATCTCTGAAATGCAAACTCGTTTATACAATTTGACATCTATTTTGGATGTCTCCTCAAAGATATCTTGCATATATGCAAAATGGAATTTCTGGAACTTTCTTTTCCTCTAATACATGTCTCAGATCTGTTCCTCTTCTAGTCCTTCCATCTCTGTAACCATCATCTCCCTCTGCTTAGTTGCTCAGGATGAATACATGTGTCATATGTGATTAATCCTTCTGCTTCACCTCCCCACTTCCATATCAAATCCATCAGTCAGGTGTATCTCTGTGACTACACAGATCACAAACCTGCCCAACCCCTTCTATGCTAATGAGGCCCTTGTTCAAGGCACTGTCATTTTTCACTTGGGTTCTGACATGGGGAGAAAATTCCATATTTATAGTTAAACAAAAATGGACCTTTTGTAAAGTTGTAATACTAAAAACTGAAATAGGTGTTTCAGATAAAAGTCTCAAACATATGTTTAATGGAACATAAATTTTCTTTTTTTCCTTTTTAATGATTAATAACACATTTTAGGAAACTTAATGTTTAAGCTCATATATGTGTATGCTGACACACTTATTAATACATTTTCACTGCAATAATAATAAATTTACTGTAATGTTAAATATCAGAATTCTGACTAGGAACATTAGATAAGCCTGCTTTTTACAGTAATCATTCTTTCTAATTGATTTAGCCACTGATGCCACCCCACAGATATAACATTTAAAGATAGTAAACAACAACATACTTAAAGAGCATTTGGCAGAGTTTTCCTTTTAAATTTGTATATTGTTTTCTATCTAAAATTTGGCCTTAATTATTACTTTAAAGGAAAAAAATCTCTAGCTCCATTATTGTCCAATGTTTCATATTTAAGCATGATTTTGTATGTCATACAATCTACAAATTGTACTGCTCTTACAAAATAACTCAAGTAAATGATTCCGACTATTAAAATAAGAAGAAATTTTAAAAGTAAATTCAAATCATCAAGTATTTCTGGAGAGCCTACTTGCACAAATGGTAACCTACTTACATTGTCAAGAAGGCCTGAAATAAGCAATTACTTACTTTAACTAAAATAAGCAATTAATTAAACTTAAAGACACTCAAAATTACAGTGTATCAAATGAGACAGAAGTTTACTTTGTTCTCACATGGGAGATCGAAATAAGCGATCCAGAGCTAGTATGGTGGCTCTGCTCCATAAAGTACTCAGAAAACCAGGCTCTTTCAAGATCTTCATTTCACCACCTTATCCTCGTAGCACCATAGTTCACTTAGAGTTCCAATCATGACATCCATATTCCAAGCAGCAGGGTAGAGACAAAGGCTTCACACAGGCTAACTTTTAGGAAAGTCTATGGAAGCTGCCCAGTAAATGTTTTACTTACATCTCAATATCCTTAATCATATCTCAAAGCACAGTTACAGCTATAAGGGACACTGGGAAACAGTTCCTTTTGGCTACTGGATTTTGTTATTGGAAGACAAAGAAAACTCATATTGGGGGTAATCATTTCACTGCCACATCACTCTCCTTTTCTTTCCCAAAATTCCCATTTCTGAATATTTAGCAACTAGTCTTCCAAGTCCTACTACAGAAGAGAGCATGGAGCAGTTGTTAAATGCATGGGGTCTGTAAACAGCTTAGATTTGAATTCAGTCTCCAATGTGTCTGCATCTGTGAAATGGAGATAATGGCAATATTTAATCCTTGGAGGTTTGTGAGAATTAATCAGTTTATTCATTATATGCTCATGGCACAATGCCTCACACATTGAAAGATAAGCTCAATAAATATTACTATCATAACAAACTCAGTCAAGAAGAAATGGGAGTAACCTAATTGCAGGTTGAATATTCCCTGTAGTGTCATGAATGCTCAGTGTCATGGGAGGGCTCCTGAGAAACAAAGCTACCATTACAGATTTCACAAAAGTACTGTTGCCATCTCAGTACTATTCTTAATAAAAATAAACAGAAAATGACTAGTATGAAGCTCTATCTTATACAAAAACTGGTCCTAACTCACTGCCACATTAATAAGAAAATCTAAACACACAGATTACTCTTAAAACCTTCCTCAGACAGCATGTGGGATAAATTGATATTTCATTCTGACAGAGAGAAATAGAATGCAGATAAGTAGGAAAAGCAATCAGGGGAAGCGTGTCTGTTAAAATCTTTCAGCACCAAAGCTAAGAACAGAATTCAATATCCGTCTCCACTAATGCTGTGGACAAAATGGTGGAATTCATGCTTGCTAAAACCACCTTCACCTGAAAATGCTGTGAGACTATCTCACACACCAGGCAATAAAAATAATGTAAAAGAAGAATTTATGTCTTATTTTTTCCAACAAATACTCAAAATTACTTTTAGGCTTTACTGACAAAAGTGACTTTTTTAAAATAAATCAGGAGTGGAAAAGCTATCAGATTACTCTGTTGGAGTGGTGTTGCTCAGATGTCACCTTTTTGTCCATATTTTCCAGGCTTCTAATGTTACATTTAAGCCCCTGTTGGCAAACTGTTTTTCTTCCTTTATCTTTCTCTGGCACAAAATGATTATCTTACTTCAGACGCCATAGCCCAACCTTGTGAAATACAGGATAAAGAAAAATGAATAAACCACCCTGCTCCTTATGTCCCAGCATCACTTATGTGCAGCAGGAAGTCCCAGGCATAAGCCACAGGGAAATATCACAAATATAAAGCAATTCATTTAGGACTTATTTAGAAGCATGTTAATTTTATTTTATCTCCAATGGTTGTCTATCCATGTTATAATAATAAACCACATAGAATTCTTTTCTGTAGCGGGGGAAAAACAAGAACACAGAAAGGGCTAGTTCAGAATTAGAGCAGTGTGACCCAGAAGGCATTTCTATCACTCAGCTACTCAAATGACATGACCATCTGAACATCTTTTCCTTACTTGGTCACAGAGTAAGATGAATATATATCTGTTAACATCCTTGATATGAGATATGGCATCTTTTCTAGCCAAACATAACCTCACCAAAGCCACATGCTTTCGAATAAAGATTTTTAGAATAAATATTTTTAGAGAAGTTGACTGCTTCTAGAATTTATCATTAAAACTGAGTTTCATGCAGTGAGAAGGATCCATGGGGAAGTTTCAAACATGAGTTCTTCCCAGTGAATTTCATCTTTACTCCTGAATTTGAGGCAAAAGCAACTGGGATTCCACAAACTAGGACTATAGCATCACTGAATGAACAAGGTGCCAAGATGAAGAGCAAACTAGAAAGAATGAAAAATCTAGTTACTATACTTATAGAAATCTGTGTGATTCTGTCTAGGGGAAAAATGGGAAGAAAAGTGCATATTAGTTTAATGAGATGTAGATAAAACATTTTAAATTGGCCCAAGTGTTCTGGTTGAATTACCTTGAATAATAAAAGATTAAATTTCCCAGAAAATCTTTGTCTCAAAGTTGAATGATTTTCTAGTTCACACACTTGATGCTTCATGAATAAAACCATCAAGGAGGAAGTGGGTGGGGGAGGGCCAGATTATGATTTTGGAATTAGTAGATACAAAATACTACATAGAGAATAGATAAACAGCAAGATCCTACTGTATAGTGCAGGGAACTACATTCAATGTCATGTGCTAAACCATAATAGAAAAGAATAGGAAAAAGAATATATATAAAATAACAGAATCACTTTCCTGTACAATAGAAATTAATATGGCATTATAAATCAATTTTACTTTAATAAAATAATTTTTAATAAAAATAAAACCAAAAGGGCATACATCTACTCTTCTTTTTCCTTAGGATAAAATAGTTTTGAAAAGTAAAACTGAGCCATAATGGGGTTGAGTTTGGAAATGTAAATGGCAAACCCAAGGACTCACTGAAGGAAGGTGAATTAGGAAATCATGTTCTTATAACAGCTGCAGTACTTAAAGAAAAAAAAAAAAAAGATAAAACCACTTTCTACAAACTGCAGGCATATTTTTCTCTAAGATGTCCTACTTCTACATAGTAAGTGTTGATCCACAATTTTAACAGGAACTCAAAGTGTCTCTAATGGTAAAATTTAGAGAGGTTGAACTTCATTTCCACAGAAACAGAATTCATTTTTTGAGAAATGCTGACCAAAAAAACTTTTGTGTTCTATTGATACAGAGTAAAATCATATGCAACCATGCAAAACTTATTGAAATCTACTTAAATCAGTTTATCTTGTTAACTTGGATCTATTTCAATTTCTTTTCAAGTTAAAAAATATATATTTCACCTCATTTCACATTCCATGAGCTAGAATGTCCACTCTCAATGAGAATATTCCTACAGTCTTAAGTCTGAAACTCTATTTCAATAGCTTTTAAACACTCAGTAAGCAATATGCTGACACACCTGAAAGCTTTTCCTACCTTTAATTTAATTTAGCTCTAAGCTACAGTACATGAATGTCTCTGCATTCTTTATGTCTTCTTATGTGTTATCCCTACATACCAGCTTCTCTGAAGACACCGTATGACCTGCACAATCAGTATATAAGTTGACAGAAATGAAGGAGGGAAGGGAAAGGTTTAAAGTTTAAATGGTGGACATCAGGAAGAGAAGTCTATGCATACTTAACTTTACCAAAGTGGTACTGCAATGAAAAGTATAAGAAAGACTTACTGCTTTCAAAAGAAAAGATTTCTAGTACATTCAGGTACTAGTGGAATTAAAGAGAAAACAACCAAGCATGTAGACTATTGTCCCCTCTCTATAAGTTCCAACATTCATGAGCCTCTAATAATAAAGCAGGACTGAACTACAAAAGCTGATGGGAGCTGGGATCAGAAATAACAATGGGCCAATACAGTTTTTTCCTCCAAGAAATTCTGCTGTATTGCTAGATTTACAGTGCTTTGGGACGTTAAGATTTCTCACTGCATTTTTATGATAATTATACTTTGATATACATGGCATTTACCGTTGACAGCTTATATATTCTGTGTGCTGATTTCATGCTAGATGAGGTTTGAATGCTCTTCAGGGATAAGTATTTTTTTTCCTCCCCATTTTAAGAAACTGTACACAGGTCAGATGATAACAATGACTCAGAAACAAGAAGATTAGAAAATTAAATAAAGAAGACCCTAAAAAGACAAGCAAGTTTCATACCCATACTATATATTTTGTTTGCTGAGTGAGTAGGATAATGGAGTTAAAGAACACTGAAGTTGAAATATGGGAACACAGCTCTAATTCCATCTATACCAGAGTCTTTTAAGGCCCTCTGTCTCTTTGGGCCTTAGTTGCTTCAGATGGAAAGTGAGAGGTCAGACTAGATCATCAGTTCAGTTCAATCACTCAGTGGTGTCCGACTCTTTGCGACCCCATAGACTGCAGCACACCAGGCTTCCCTGTCCATCACCAACTCCCAGAGCTTGCTCAAACTGATATCCATTGACTCGGTGATGCCATCCAACAATCTCATCCTCTGTTGTCTCCTTCTCCTCCTGCCTTCAATCTTTCCCAGCATCACGGTCTTTTCTAATGAGTCAGCTCTTTGTATCAGGTGCCCAAAGTATTGGAGCTTCAGCTTCAGCATCAGTCCTTCCAGTGAATATTCAGGACTGATTTCCTTTAGGGTTGATTGGTTTGATTTCCTTGCAGTCCAAAGGACTCTCAAAAGTCTTCTCTAACATCACAGTTCAAAAGCATCAATTCTGAACAAAAGTGCAAAGTATCACAGGTGATATGCTAAGTCGTCCATAAACACAAATGGGAGAGTAGCTATATGTATGCAATATATTTCCCTTATTTGACTAAGGGATTAGCACAGTTTCTCTTAGTTATAGTCTACAAAGAATTTAATATGACAAAATATCATAAGATATTTTATACAAAATCCTTGTAATATATACTGTCTATAAAGAAACTCCTACATTTAAAGTTACTTACCTACATAACACCATTCCCTTAATAACACCTAAATAGATAGATTGATAGACTAAATTTGTTAATTTATTTTATCTTCAGGAATAAGACCAACTCTTCTTTCCATGGCTCAGTGGTAAAGAATCTGCCTGCAATGCAGGAGACCAGGGTTCAGTCCCTGGGTGGGAAAGATTCCCTGGAGAAGGAAATGGCAATCCACTCCAGTATTCTTGCCTGGAGAATTCAATTCCACGGACAGAGGAGCCTGGCAGGCTACAGTCCACAGGGTCTCAAAGAGTTAGACATGATTGAGTGACTAACGCTTTCACACTTTCTTTTCATAATACAAATGACAATGAAGCTCAAGAAAGAAATGAGCCAAATAACAGAAAACATATGTAGCTAATGTCATCACTGATCTGGAATCATAAATGAAACTCAGAACCTTAAAACTGTTATGAAACAAGAAAATGAAAACAATTTTCTTCTAATAAATATCTCATGTGTGGGCAAATTGCAGTAGCTTACCTACAATAACCAACAATATCATCCCACTCTGAAGATGGCTGAGGTGAAAAGAAATGTCTGCAATCTTTCTCTGGCCACCAAAAAGCACAAAAAAGTCTCTTTAATGAAAACGCATTACATCCATGTAACAAGCAACCTTTTCCTCAACTTATAAATGTACCACTGGGTTGACATAAGACTTGAAGTTTAGTTCATCTTTGCCACTAGGTCTTGGTTAATTTACAACTCATTTCAAACATAGTTGACTCATTATAAAATTTAGGGAGGTTGAAGTGTATTTTCTTCTAGCTCACAAGAACAAAAGAAAATCTTTGAAATGGAGAAGTGGTCATTTGTGTTGCATAAATCCTTGAAGAGACTCTAGACCAGTTATTTGTTGTCTTCTGTAAGTAGCCGTGGTTGGCTTCATGTAATCACTCATTTTGGGGGATACATTCTAGCCCTGGGTAGAGAAGGCAAAATCTTATCCTTATTAAGACTATCCCAGTGTATTGGGCTTGCCAGGTGGCGCAGTGGTAAAGAATATGCCTGCCAATACAGGAGATGCAAGAGACACAGGTTCAATCCCTGGGTCAGGAAGATCCCCTGGAGTAGGAAATGGCAACCCACTCCGCTGTTCTTGCCTGGGAAATTCCATGGACAAAGGAACCTGGTGGATGACAGTCCATGGGGTCGCAAAGAGTCAGACCCAGCTGAGCGCAGCAGCACACACACGGTGTATTGGTAGATTCCAGATGGCTGTTCAGCAGTTAGGTGTAATTCTTGTGTTCTCTTGAAGGGAGTGAAAATTGGTACAGTTACTATGGAAAACAGTATGGAGGTTTCTTATAAAATTAAAACAGAGCTACCATGTCATCCTGCAATCCCATTCCTGGGCATATAGTCAGAGAAAAACTTGGCTGAAAATAATAGATGTACCCCAGTGTTCATTACAGCACTGTATACAATAGCCAAAGAATAGAAGCAACCTAAATGTCCATCAACAGAGGAGTGGATCAAGAAGATGTGGTACATATATGCAAAGGAATATTACTCAGCCATTAAGAAGAATGAGATAATGCCATTTACAGCAACATGGATGGACCTAGAAATTGTCACATTAAGTGAAATAAGTCAGAAAGAGAAAGAGAAATATAGCATGATATCACTTACAGGTAAAATCTATGATACAAATGAATTTATTTACAGAATAGAAGCAGATTCACAGACTTAGAGAATGAACACATGGTTACCTGGGGGAAGGGGGTGAGGAAGGGATAGTTAGGGAGTTTGGGATTGACATGTACACACTGCTGTATTTAAAATGGATAACCAACAAGGACCTACTGTATAACACAGGGAACTCTTCTCAATATTATGTAACAACCTAAATGGGAAAAGAATTTGAAAAGAATAGATACATGTATTACATATAACTGAGTCATTCTGCTGTATATATGAAGCTAACACAGCATTGTTAATCAATGATACTCCAATATAAAATAAAAGTTTGTTCTTTTTTAAAGTCTCTACTTTTCATCACCAGATTTTGTCCCAGGTAAACATAAGTCCTAGTTTGATAGTATATTAATAAAACATACGTAAAAACAGCAAATTTGTAACTGTTCAAGTTTGTGCAAGGATAACAACTTGTCCAAAATCACACAGTGATTCAGTGAAGAAGTCAAATGTCCCAATTCCCATATCTTACTTGAACTGAATAATGGCAAGACTGTTACAAGACACAGTTAGGATATACACTATATATCCTAATTATTATAATAATTAATTATTATATATTAATCCTGAGTATTATAAGGAAACTCAGATGAAAGCATACAATGTTTAGTTTTTAGAGTGACAACCAGAAATGTTAATACTTACTCAACTCCAGTATTCCATAAAAACATCTCAGTTCTATGTCAAGAGTTATGCCAAAAAGATTTTTTTTTACTAAACAGAAGTAGAAAAACCTAACATAAAAAATTAACTAAATAAAATACTTTTCTGCTATCTTATGTTTTAGTCAGTGATCATATTTCTAAGTTCATGAGGAAAAAAATACTTTTACATTGAAATAACTCTTATTAAAAATAAGCTCTTTTAGAATGAAAATAGATAAGATGTGACAAATCTCTAAGGAATTACTGTTGTTCAAGCCCTTACTTTGTTATGAATATGTGTTTAGTTCTGATCGATTTAGAAAATTGTAATAAATAAAAACTGTTCAGCTTGAATATAGTGTTGATTCTCTATGCATGCCAACATATGACAAAAATTTTTTCTCACTTCAGCCTAAAAAATGTAGCCTTTATCCTCAAATAAATGTGTGAATACATGGGTAACTTCAGTTTTTCTTCTTTTTTGTGACTAGTGGTTAATTTTTTATTAGAATATAATTGCTTTACATAATAAAAATATTGTTCATTAATGTATATCTGGTTTTACTAATATTTCCAGTATTCAACTATTGTCCATTTCAAATTTAAGAAATGTAAAAGCATACTTTGAACCTTTGCTAAAGTAGGAGTGTCTGTATCTATCCACATGGTTCTCTACAGTAGAAGTGTAATATCTAACAAGGAGGAAAAGATTTATAGGTTTATTGCATTTTAAAAAGTTAATTTTCATTTAAAGCTATTTTTAAATAATATAAGAATATTCCAAGATAAAATCAAAGAGAAGAAAAATAAGGCTAAATTTTTATCAAACTTATCTGGCCTTCCCTGAAGTTCTTTGTTATCTTCATAGACTTGATCTAAATTTTTAAATCTGCCCACCAGCAAACTCTAGGAGATAGTGAAGGACAGGGAAGACTGCACTGCAGTCCAGGAGCTCACAGAGTCAGACACGACGGAGCGACTGAACAACAGTAACAAAACAGTGTCCATGCTGAGATCTGCTTCTAAACGCTCAGCATACCAACATGTCAGGTTCCAAAAGTGATTGAACAGTCGTTTTTTCTCAAGGCTAACTCCAGCAAGGACTGACCCTTGAGTTGCCACCCTGGCTTGTCTTTACAGGACCAGACGCCACTCTGTTTGACCTCTCAGAGGCATGACCTACCCCAGGCAGGTCAGTTAAGAAGCCTTCCTTTTAACTGCAGCACAACCAGTACAATTCATTTGCTACTGGTGTTTCACCAGAATTTGAACTGGCATAAATGTATCAAATTGTTAAGCAATATTACATAGGCTGTGATTTAAATAAATAGCTTTAGATATAGAATACCATATTATAATGAGTATAATACTTCACTTAGAAAAGGAAGAAAAACATCTAGTGGATATTGTCATGTGTGATGTTCCCTTTTAGAGTCAACAGAAACTAAATGATGCATACGTTTTAGCATTATTTTTGTTTATTTTACTGATGTACAGTTGATGTACGATATATTAATTTCTGCTACACAGCAAAGTGATTCACTGCCAAATACACATGTTCTTTCTCATATTCTTTTCCATTATGGTTTATCATAGGATATTGAATATAATTCCTTGTGCTAAACAGTAGGACCTTGTTGTTGATCCATTATATATATATATATATATATAAAATTTATATCTGCTAACAATAATAATATTATTTTTAAGTAATCATCATGTTTATTTAGCATCTTATTGCAAAGAAAGAATTTTCAGAAATTAGGACCCTAAATCCTAGAATAAAACTTCAATTCAAATGACATTTTTTCTACACCTTTGTGTATTCACTATGAAAGGCAGGAAAAGCATAAATAGAACAAACAGAGATGGCAAGACAAATGAACATAAGGGTTTGTGGTTTTTACAACCTAGTTATTGAGCTAAGACATATATACATTTTAAAAGCAAAAACAAAGACAAATAAAAGACTGGACTTCATTTGGAAGAGGTAAGGCTCGGGTACCTCGACAAATTGTGAGGAGAAACTTTTCGGTTCAGTCTGAGTTTATTCAGGCCTTGTTAATATACTGTGGACACAGGTGAGAGATTACTAATTGAAATAACCTGAATTTCTTAGCCGTAACAATCTAATGCCAGGCCTTCATCCTTAAGAATTCTGTACATGCCCAGACTATCAATATCATCCACCCCTGACTTCCATCTGGGAAGGCTTCTCTGGGCAGAAGAAAGCCAGCTCGCTGTCCGTAGAGCTGGTGCCCGCAGGACAGGCCGTAGCAATGTGACCTCTGAGAGATGCCTGCCCCCGGGGCATCACATTGCCCTGCACTCCTTGGAGTCCTGAGCCAAAATCACACTAATGAGCAAGGGTGTGACAGAGACTTCTTTTCCCTCCTCTGTGGCAACTTATTTCAACTAAGCGCCAACACTCTGTTCATGGAAACAGCTCCCTCAGCCCTGTCTGTGCCCCTTTTCACCAGGTCAGAAATGCTGACAGAAGAGACAAGCAGCATGCCATAATGGCTGTGCCAGGCCAACTCCCAGAAGGCTTTGCTAATTGCTCCTCTCCAGCTCAGCTAGAACTCCCAGCAAAGCAACTCCTTGTGACCCACCCACTTGTAGATCACCCTTACTCAGACATGGTTTGCACGTGTGCCTGCTAAGTCTCTTCAGTCATGACAAACTCTTTGCGACCCTGTGGATCATAGCCTCCCAGGCTTTTCTGTCCCTGGGGATATTCCAGGCAAGAATACTGGAGTGGGTTGCCATGCCCTCCTCCAAAGGATCTTCCTGACCCAGGGATCGAACCTGCATCTCTTGCAACTCCTACGTTGCAAGCAGATTCTTTACCACTGAGCCACAGAGGTAGCCCCAGACATGGTATAATGGCACCTAAATGGGAACTTCTGAGAATAAGAACCAAGCAAAGATGTCAAGGAACTCAGGAGACTGACTTGCTTATGTTAGAAGATTTGCTGTGATGATTGTGGCAGACAGGCCAGCTGAATAAAAGTCCAGTAGTAGATGGTGCTCAGTTATTAATTGCTGATGCGGATTGAGCCCTGACCACTTGGTGCAAAATATGCAGATCCTAGCAATACTTATTTTAAAAATGAGAAACCAAAGTTTAGAAAAATTAATTTTTGAATGCTACACTCAGCTAATACATGTCAAATCTGAGTATAAAACTAAGTCCAAGTAATGCCAGAGTCTCTGTACATAAGTGGAGCTTCCCTGGTGGCTCAGTGGTAAAGAATCTGCTTACCAATGCAGGAGACATGGGTTCAGTCCCCGGGTTGGGAAGATCCCTTGGAGAAGGAAATGGCAACCCACCTCAGTATTCTTGACTAAAAAATCCCATGGACAGAGGAGCTTAGCAGGGGTCCATGAGGTTGCAAAAGAGTCAGACATGACTTAGCAACTAAACAACAATGACATCTGTGCATAAGCATTAGACTATATACTTGTGAGGACATCAGTGAAGGGCTATGAATGAATGATGGCATGAGGAAAGAGGCACTGTACTGGACATGGGGAAGAATAACCAGGAAAGACCAGAGGGGTGAGAAACTGAATTAAAAATGCAAAAATGTCATTAAGAGGAGGTCTTGTTGCTTTCATTTAGTGTGAAGTCACAAAAGTTTAGTCCTAGTCAATAGCAGTACTTAAAATTTCTCATGGTACTATGAATTTTCCTTGATAAATAGACTAAACCAGTCTCCTGGAATATCAGCATTATGCTTAAGTTTTAAGATTACAGGCACAAAGGTCTCTGTGTTAACGATCAACAAAAGAAAGTAAGGGAAAACATTTGCTTATGTTATGAAAACCTTACTACCACCAACAAAGTTACCCCAGATAATTGGAAAACATCTTTATACCACTATATATACCTATCAGAATGACTAAAATAAAAGAAATAACACCTGGTGCTGGTGAAGATACAGAGCAATGGGAATTCTCATAGTTGCTGATAAGAGCATAAATGGCACAGCCACTATGAAAAATGGTTTACTGGTTTCTCATAAAATTTAACATACACTTAGTATACAATCCAGCAATACTACTCCTAGGTGTTTACCTAAGTGAAATGAAAAACTCTGTTTATATCAAAAATGTCCAAATGTAAATATTTATATCTTCATTCATAATCACCAAAATCTACAAATAAACCACAGGTCCCTCAAAGAAGAATGGTTATAAACAAACACTGGTACATCCATACTATGAAATATTACTCAGCAATAAGAGAATCAAACTATCGACTGATACATGAAACAAATGGATGAATCGTAAATGCTTTATGCTAAGTGAAAAAGCCAGAATCCAGAGGCTGAACAGTATATGATTACATTCATTTATATGCCATTCTGAAAAAGGCAAAACAAATCAGTGGTTGTCAGGTGATAAGGGTGGGGGAAGATTTGGCTTTAAAGGGAGAGCATAAGGTAATGTTAGAGGAGAGGAAGGTTGTAAAAGTTTTGTATTTTAATTGTGGTGATGGCCATGTAACCCTACGCATTTGCCAAAACTCATGGAACTGTACACTAAAAAAGGGAATCTAATTATATTTAAATTAAAATAAATTTAAAAATAAAATAGGAACATCTCTCATACAGCTAAGCATAAGGCAAAAATTTCACATTTTCTAAATGTTATAAACCACTGAAACATCACTACACAGAGCACCATTTATAAACAAGATAATTTAACTGAGCAGTTAAACCACAAACTAGACTATAATTTTTCAAAAAATTATATACAAGGCATAAAAATATGCTTATTAAAAGCATAAGTGGTTGGCCAGAATGTTGTTTACCACCTCTGAATAGCTATAAAATGTTTACAGATTTTTATATCTTTTAGAAATAAAGTGGAGTAAATTAATGCAAAGTTATCTTCCTGGGAGAAGCTGTCAAACTTTGCACTTTTGGCCAAAAGGGAATTTGTGACTTCCTGTTATGCTAAATTTGGTACTAAAGCCTGAATGAACCACCCCAAATGGGCTATTTACTATGATAAATACTGTTTCTTAACAAGAGGGAAAGTGGTGGCCTGGGAAGATAACTGCTGAGATTTTAATGTAGTCTCTGAAACACTCTGACACACTCTGCTAGAGAGAATAATTTATTATCAGCAGAAGTCAGGCTCAAATTCCATTTCCTATAAAAGATCATCAAAAAACAAGTGCAATTTAATTGACCAAATATGTATTAAGTATTTACTATATGCCAAGTACTATCACTAGGTAAACAGAGTTGAAAAAGAATGCAATATTTGCCTTTAAAGAATGCTCAGACTAGCAAGAGAGACAGGCACATAAACAGTTAAACTGCACACAATAATTTAACTGTAATGATAGAAGTGTGTTCAGGGTATGGGGAAAACAAAAAAGGATATTATCAACCAGATCCCAGGACTTCCTAACCTGCCTTCAGCGATAACTGGAATTCTAACAGGAATAAATGGAAGGCTGCATGGATTGAAGAGTTCAGTCCTTGATTTTTGCACAAAGGGCTATGAAAAAGAGAAAAATAAAAGTCTTTTCATAGCTCATGCTAAGTCCCTTCAAGCTAACCATCCTTCTAAAAATTAACATAGAATGTCTATTCTATTAACATAGAATTAACATGAATGTCTCATTTCCTCTGTGTGTTAGCTGTGGTCATAGATAACACATAATTCCAACTCACAGTTTCTAGTAATGTTGAACTAATCACCCCAAAGCTCTCATCATGGGTTAAACAAGTAAAGTGAGCATTCTGAAATGATAGAATTCCTACCATTTCCTGTTTTCAAGTGCTTTCCTGAAATTTCCAGCCCTATTAAGTAAGACTAACCAGAGGACCTTCTTTTCTCCCTTATTTCAGTTCTATTCATCACAAATATTAATTACAGGTGTGTGCACCATGGTCAAGTGTCAGGAAAGAAGTCACCAGAATGTTTTAAAAACAAAATGGTATGGAAAAACATAAGTGCCATATATTTGAGGAGCAACATCATGTTTTAGAAATGGGAAAAGCTTTATAGCAAGATCTGGATTCAGATCCTGCCTCTTCCATTTACTAGCTTCCCGCTTTAGACAACTTACCTTACCTGTCTGAATGTCCATGTCCTCATCTGAAAAATATTGGCACTATTATTCTTGACGTAAGTGCCATACAGGAATGGTTCTCAAACCTGCTGCATGCCAGAGCTCAGCGGAGATTCTATTTTCATTGGTCTAGAGCCTGGATCACAAAAAAAGCTCCCCAAGGTGTTCCACTATGCATCTGGGGACACAACCACTAGATTACAATATTTGAGAGAACTCCCTAAACTTTAATTCAGTGCAAATTTAGCAGTTTGTTAAATACCATTGAACTCATCCTATTATTCAAGTTTCATGACCTGAGAACACTAGTAATTCAGAAGTTAAATTTGGTGTTTATCTGTAATGCCTCACTTGACAAGCAAATCATCTCTATTAATCAACAACTGAGAATTGTTCTAAGGAGCTGAATAAGATGCATACATTAAATGACTAAAGCCAATTAATGTGCCAAATATAAAAGGACTTAGATGTGGAAGAAAGTTTATACTGCTTGAGGTCAGGTACCATGCTTTTAAAAAATATTTCCAGCATTATCTATAGTTTATGTAACCCAATAAATGTTTGTTAAATGAGTAAGTGAATGTGAGAATTAATGAATGAATAAGATAAATAATTTCTATAGGAATTTGCCAAGAGTGTCAAAGACCAGAGTATAAGGGAAAGTATTTTTATTGGAAAAATGAGTCTCAGCCAGCTGCCCACCAGTGAGGATACTGTATTCAGTCTATAGTGAAGAAACCTGAACTTAGCTTTGAAAAGTAAATTAAGCAGTTCTTGGTATTTCCAATTAAATCTTTGACCAATAACCTACCCCATCTTTGTTCTTGGCCTGAATCCTGACTACCCCCCAACCTTCACAATAACAATCAGCAAGAGAATAGCCTTCCTAATACAAATTTCATCATTTTAGAATCATTATAAAAATCTTGCTTTCTGAGCAAGTATACCTGCTTAAGAGCTAATGAATTGTATAGCATAAACCAAAGAAGGAAAAAGACATGGATCCACTACACTGGTGCAGTCAATAAGCCTGGGAGATAAATGGACCAAATGCATACATATCATTTCACAGTCTCCAAAATAACCCTAAATGGTTGCAGCAGAACTTAGACCAATGAATATTTATTACTGAGTTTATTATTTTTTAACATCTTTTTTCTGAGTACCTAGCAACTAAAGTGATAAGTACCTTTAAACTTGCAAAGATAGATGCTGGAAATATCTAGGCTGAATTACCCATTTGTATGTTTGAAGCTTGAATTATTCATTTATACATTTTATTTCTTAAAAAGGAAAATAAACAACATGGTAAAGAAAGGGGACACTAAAAAAATCTCCTTGCTGTAGATTTAAAGATTTCCAAGCTGGTAGGAAGCCAAAAGGCCCCTTCAGGAATAAATAATAGATTTATTCTACAATCTAATTAATATTCACCAACTATGTTATTTATGAAACAAAATAATATATCTAGGGAATGCAACTGCATATAAGCAAAAATAATCATATTAATGAGTGAAAAAATTTTACAAAATAAGGCTAGGAAAAGCATGTACACAAAAAATAGTTTTTCTTTGAAATTGTACTCAAATATTGAGAACAATGGGTGGATCCCATTTACTTGCTGGTTTTATAATAAAGCAAATGCTTAAATTAGAGTGACAGTGTGAGCTGTCCATGAGACCTCTGCCAACAACAACCTATGGCTTCAATCTCTTATTTGAAAAGGAATTGAATGCTTCTTATATCTATGTGCACATGATTATGCAAGACCATGTAAAGTCTAGACCCATAAGCTTACCAATTTAATTAGTGAATTAAGTTCCAAAGTAATATCCAATTATTCTCTAAATATCTTAAGACTATCATTGATCTATTTTTTCCTATTTCCTTATTGATAGCAATAGAAGTTTATCAATTATCACCAAAATAGAGCATGCCACTAGAATGTGAGAAGAAAATTTCAGAATGTCTATTTTATCAAAAACAAAAGAGAAAGAAATCAAGGTTTACTGATATTTTACAGAGATTACAATGGCCCCTCCCCTGTCTCTCAACTGTAAGCAAGACAGCCACAAGATATGTAGAAGGAGATGAGAGGAGCTGGCTTTACAGCACAGTAGATAGCACCATATAATATATAGGCACAGTTTATTTATGGGTTATATTATCTAGTTTTAATCTATGCTAACCTCACAAAATAGAAGAATTTTTTAAATATTCTTGCAAAGAGAAACTGGACTGACAGTTATACTAAATATAAGCAAAGTATATGAAATTAGGAAAACAATGCATGAACACAAAGTTCAACAAAGAAACATAAACTATTAAAACACACACACGAACAGAAATCCTAAAGTTAAAAAATAGAATGACTGAGTTGAAGAATTAAATAGGGAACTTTCACTGCTGATTTAATTAAGCAGAAGAATTAGTGACCTAGAATAGAGTTCATTTGAAATATCCAGTCAGAGAAGCAAAAATAAATACTTGTAAAATGTTAACAATGTCTACATGAATTATGAGATATTGTTAAAATAAACAATTTATATACTGTTGGATTCACAGGAGAAAAAAGGAGCAGAAAACTTATTTAAATAAATAATGGCTGAGAACTTCCCAAAAATGAGAAGAAGCTGGACATCTGAGTTCATGAAACTAACAGTCAAACCCAAAATTTTAACCCCAAATCATAGTCTCGAAGACATATTATAACAAGACTGTCTAAAATCAAACAAAAAGGAGGAATTTTTAAAGCAGCAAGAGAAAAAATAATTGCTCACATATAAAGGAACCCCCAAAAGGCTATCAACAAATTTATCAGCAGAAACCTTGCAGGCCAGGAAAAGGTGGAATGATATATTCAAAGTGCTAAAAGAAAAAACTGCCAGCCATGAATATTTTACCTGGAAAACTACTTTCAGAAATAAAAGAAAGATAAAGACCCTAGCAAACAAACAAAAGCTGATTATCCATCAGTTGAACCTTGAAAGGTATGTAAGGTGGCTAATGTCACCTAATGAATAGAGACCAGGGATGCTGCTAAAATCCTGCAATGTACAACACGGTCCTCAAAGTAAAAAATTATGCAACACTAAATGTTGAAGAAAAGTTATAACCAAACTAGGCAGCATGTTAAAAAGCAGAGACATTACATTGCCAACAAAGGTCTGTCTAGTCAAGGCTATGGCTTTTCCAATAGTCATGTATGGATGTGAGAGTTGGACCATAAACAAAGCTGAGCACCGAAGAATTGATACTTTTAAACTGTGGTGTTGGAGAAGATCCTTGGGAGTCCCTTGGACTGCATGGAGACCCAACCAGTCCATCCTAAAAAGGTCAGTCCTGAATATTCATTGGAAGGACTGGTTTTGAAGCTGAAACTCCAATACTTTGGTCACCTGATGTGAAGAACCAACTCATTGGAAAAGACCCTGATGCTGGCAAAGATTGAAGGCGAGAAGAAAAGGGGATGACAGAGGAGGAGATGGTTGGAGGCATCATCTATGTGATGGACATGAGTTTGAGTAGGCTCTGGGAGTTGGTAATGGACAGGGAAGCCTGGCGTGCTGAAGTCCACGGGGTCACAAAGAGCTGGGCATGACTTAGAGAGTGAACTGAACTGAAATGTTGATAGCTCTGAAGTTGAGAAATCCTGTCCTAATGAAAAGGATACTCCTCTATCTTACAGAGAGGGTTAATGAGTCAATCACTTGTTAATTAGAAATGCTTTTGGCTAGCAAAATTTGAAACAAATGATGGTTAATTTTACGGTAATCAAATTTATTTAAAAAAAAAAAAAGACTGCCCACAGTTGAACCTCAAATGATAATAGCCTCAAGGTCACAAAGTGACTGCTATAGCTACAGGCATCACTACCACATTCAAGGAGAAAGCAGTGAGCACTGGCCACATCTGTGCCTTTTATCAGGAAAGAAAAACCTAGTATCTCACGGGGCAGATTTACCTTATAGAGACTTTGTAGACAATTTAAAAAGTGGCACATGCTTCTTTAATTGGCCCACTGGTCACACATTCTGCTTTACATTGTGCCGTCATTAGATATTAAGTTAGGAAGTGAACAAAAGGAACTGGTAAGCCAAATACCTCTCTTTCACTACAGAGTGAGAGAGAAAATGAAAAACTATTGATCAGAGACTAACAGTTAAAAATCTTGGAAACCCTCTTCAGGGAACACTGGGGAAAGCAGTTTAATTACAGACAACCATCTTAGCTGTTGGCAGGAAAAAGCATTCCTGACTAGCCTGCTGGGGTCCTTTAGAGATATTACAGTCTTGATAAGAGAAATTCAATATATGTCAAAGCTCAGAGATATATGTTAGAGCCCATAGGTATGATGCCTTTTGAATCTATACAAAGTCAATGATATAAATTAAAGAATTCTGACTTAATTTAAAATGAAAGAGGCATATTTGCAATCCAGTGTGCAGATAAAAGAGCCCTCTTCCTCTGGGGAAGCACATATCCTAACCAGTCTAACATACTTTAATTTGGACTTCTGTTTGGTACATAAACAATATGCACCCTGCTGAACTTTATATAAGCCCCAGTAGATGTAATACATTCAGATTTTCAAATAGGTCTAAAAAGATTTAACCACTGAGATTGCTGCTAAAAAGAAAACTTATGAACTAGAAAGCAAAATGTGTGTACAGCAGCCAGTAGGGAAAAGAAAGAAGGTATCTATCAAGAGGGAAATATTGAGAAGTTAGCAAGAGGAAAGTTTGTTTAAACAATAGGTTGACTTGGAACTAGTTGAAACCTCCCAGGTCTTTACAGTTTAGCATGTCAAGAGTGAGATGCCATAGTTAATTTGATATGATAAACTTGAACTTCACATCTTAATACTTTTCATAGAAAACTTTCTTTATTTAGATTGACATTTAACAACTGATTAAAGTAAAGGTTCTGGAAATTTTCAGATAAATTATTTTCAAACTCTTAAATGTTGCTAAAAACTAAGGTTCAAAATTTTTGTTCAATCTATTCTTTTTGTGCAAAAAGGCATTATTTTGTAGAATTTGTGCTCTTTAGGGCTTCCCTGGTGGTTCAGCGGTAAAGAATCTACCTGTCAATGAGGAGACACAGGTTCAGTCCCTGGTCCAGAAAGATGCCCTGTGGAAGGAAATGGCAACCTGCTCCAGTTATTCTTACTTGGAAAGCCCCTGGACACAGGAGCCTGGTGGTCTACAGTCCATGGGATCTCAAAGAGTCAGACACAACTTAGCAACTAAACAACAACTATGCTCTTCAAAATTTATTTAGCTAGTACTGCAATAAGTAGGATACAAGGGCAGCTTCTTGCGGGCATTTCAGACTGTGAATGGGTAACTGGGTAACTATGAGAAGCACCAGATGCACTGCCATTAATTAAATTCTATTGTCATTTGCCCACAATGACAAATGTGGAGCTATTTTTGCAGTATTTATGCAATAACTATGCCTCGACCATTTAAAAGGAACCTAAAAGTACATGTAGGGCACGCAAATACAAAATTTGACCTTTGGCAAAAAACACTCACTGCATACATAAATATATAAAATATTTTAAATATGTTTAAAATTGCAGTATGAATGAGTGAGTGAGTGAAAGTCCCTCAGTTGTGTCCAACTCTTTGGAACGCCATGAATTATACAGTCCATGGAATTCTCCAGGCCAGAATACTGAAGTGGGTAGACTTTCCCTTCTCCAGGGGATCTTCTGAACCCAGGGATTGAACCCAGGTCTCCCACATTGAAGGCAGATTCTTTACTAGCTGAGCCACCAGGTAAGCCCAAAATTTCAGTTTATTACTAAATTGTTATAAATTCACTACTAGCCTAATTCTGTCCTATTATTTTTTAAAATAATTTAAAGGCCACACTGTATTGCAAAATGAACAAAAAACTAGGAGGCAAAATACCTGTATTTTGGTTCTAGTTTTAATCTTGGTAAGTCACTTATCCAACACCAAGTCAAATACCAAAAGAACATTTCATGCAGATAGGCACAAGAAAGGACAGAAATGGTATGGGCCTAAGAAAAGCAGAAGATATTAAGAGGTGGCAAGAATACACAGAAGAACTATACAAAAAAGATCTTCATGACCCAGATAACCACGATGGTGTGATCACTCACCTAGAGCCAGACACCCTGGAGTGCGATGTCAAGTGGGCCTTAGAAGAATCACTATGAACAAAGCTAGTGGAGTTATGGAATTCCAATTGAGTTATTTCAAATCCTAAAAGATGATGCTGGTAAAGTGCTGAACTCAATACGCCAGCAAATTTGGAAAACTCACCAGTGACCACAGGACTGGAAAAGGTCGGTTTTCATTCCAATCCCAAAGAAAGGCAATGCCAAAGAATATTTGAACCACTGCACAATTGCACTCATTTCACACGCTAGCAAAGTAAAGCTCAAAATCCTTCAAGCTAGGCTTCAACTGTATGTGAACCAAGAACTTTGAGATGTAAAAGCTGGATTTAGAAAAGGCAGAGGAACCAGAGATCAAATTGTCAACATCCGTTGCATCATAGAAAAAGCTAGAGGATTCCAGAAAAACATCTACTTCTGCTTCATTGACTACACTAAAGCATTTAACTGTGTAGATCACAACAAACTGGAAAATTCTTAAAGAGACAGGAATACCAGACCACCTTACCTGCTTCCTTAGAAACCTATATGCAGGTCAAGAAGTAACAGTTAGAATTGGACATGGAACAAGGGGCTGGTTCCAAATTGGGAAATGGAGTACATCAAGTCTGCATATTGTCAACCTGCTTATTTAAGTTATACGCAAAGTACATCATGCAAAATGCTGGGCTGGATGAAGACAAGCTGGAATCAAGACTGCCAGGAGAAATATCAATAAACTCAGATATACAGATGACACCACCCTTATGGCAGAAAGCGAAGAAGAACTAAAGAGCCTCTTGATGAAGGTGAAAGAGAAAATTCAACATTCAGAAAACGAAGATCATGACATCTGGTCCCATCACTTCATGGCAAGTAGATGGGTAAACGATGGAAACAATGATAGACTTTATATTCTTGGGCTCCAAAATCACTGTGGACAGTGATTACAGCCACGAAATTAAAAGACACTCCTTGGAAGAAAAGCAATGACAAACCTAGACAGCATATTAAAAAGCAGAGACATTACTTTGCCTGCAAAGGTCTGTATAGTCAAAGCTATGGTTTTGCCAGTAATCATGAACAGATGTGAGAGCTGAACAATAAAAAAGGGTAAGCACTGAAGAACTGATGGTTTCAAACTGTGGTGCTGGATAAGACTCTTGAAAGTCCCTTGGACAGCAAGGAGATCAAGCCAGTCAATCCTAAAAGAAATCAATCCTGAATATTCACTGGAAGGACTGATGCTGAAGCCGAATGAAGCTCCAGTACTTTGGCCAACTGATGCGAACAGTCAGCTCTTTGGAAAAGACCCTGACACTAGGAAAGATTGACGGCAGGAGGAGAAGAGAATGAGATCATTGGATGGCATCACTGACACAAAGAACACGAGTTTGAGCAAGCTCTGGGGGATGATGAATGACAGGGAAGCATGGTATGCTGCAGTCCATGGGGTTGCAGATAGTCAAACATGACTCAGCAACTGAGCAACAACAAAGTCATTTAAAACTTAAGACGCAGTTTCAACCTGTGAATAATGAAGATGATGTAGCCTGCTTGCCTAATTCACAGGGCAGCTGTTGATAATTATATGCTAAACTCTCAGGAAAGTATTTAAAAATTGTATCCCTTCATACAAAGATATTATTAATATGAATAAATGCAAATATGAATATAGGATGTGGGGAAAAGTGGTGGAAAAAAGGAGTTGAAAATATATTTAGAAATCATCACATGAACATGATGAACAGCAACATGCTTCTTTTCCCAAAGGAAAAGCAGGAACAAGTTCAGATTTTTGAAAGCTCCTTTTCACATTTTCTCTTTAAACGGGGTCTGTTTTTGACAGGTCCAAACTTAGTACAAACCACTTGATCAAAATAAGAAATCCAAGACTTTAGAGAACAAGATAAAAATCTTAAATCCTAAGTGGAGCATAGAATTAGTTTGCAGAGCAAATAGAACATTATATAAAGAGAGGCAATTTGCCTATTATCAAATTAACCTGACTTCCAGCCAAGGCAATGTTTTTTTGAATGCTAAAGATGAAATGCTAAGAATCTGAGAGGTCTTAGGAACCAATTTTTGGAATATTATATTTTAATTTAAAATGTACCAGATAAAGTTCTCAGGTCTAAGAAACTCCAAGATACAATACCAGAAGAAAAAAAAAAAGAGGGAACATGCTGTAACCTCTGAAAGGGGGATGAAAAAGAAAGTCAAGTAGGAACTTTTCACAAAATATTACTATTCAATGAGTAAAATAATATGCTAGAAACTAACCATAGTCTTCTGAGAGGCAACACTGTAAAGGAATTCTGATGAGCTGCATGTAAAAGTTAACTCAACAGATATTAAGTTAGTACCTAAAATAAAATCTAAAATATTATACATTTTGGGTGAGGAGTAGTTTTTATGATCTATGACATATGATCTATGATCCCTGCCATGCTCATGAAATACTAAGAGACCAATTTTTTTATAACTAAGGAAAAGTTTAATATACTCAAGAATCTAAATGATGGTATATATGCTATACCCACAAATGTTTCAACGTTTGCCAATGAGTGTCAAGGGCAATCAGGAAGATGAAGATAGTTCAGAATACCTAGGAAAGACTGCATGTAAAAGTGGAGGCCAGAAACAGAGGTCTTAGAGGATTGGTATGATCTAGGAAGGTGGGAAAGCAACTACTGTCACAAGAGCCTTACTCATCTGTGGTCTTAGAGAAGGGAAACCCTCAAGGGACTGATTTCAACGTGCACCTTCCTTTTTTCATCTGAACACTTGAGAGGCTTAAGTGGGCTAGCAGAAGTCACTCTGAGTCATCATCAAGAATTAGAATCCTAAAACCTTGGTGTTTTGGAGTACCAAATACCAAATCCATTAACCTGACCTCAAGCTCCCGGTCTAGGATTCCTGCTTATCTGTGGGGGATACGTTCCAAGACCCCCAGTAGATGCCTGAAACTGAAAATAGTACCAAAACCAACATATACACTTTTTTTTACTATACATACACACCTAATTTATATATTAGGAACAGGAAGACATTAATATTAACTAATAATAAAATAAAACAATTATAACAATATACTTTAATAAAAGTCATAGTAGATCTTAGCAACCTCAGATATTTTCCTTTCTCTCTTTCTCACTTTTGTCTTCTCACTTAAAGGAAGCATGTTACAGCTTCCCTTTGGTATATACAAATTGCCATTATCATTATTCTTGTGTTTTAGGGCCCTTGAAAAGTGAAAAAGTGCAAGTGTTAGTTACTCAGTCATGTCCAACTCTTTGTGACCTCATGGACTGTAGCCAGCCAGGCTCTTCTACCCATGGAATTCTCCAGGCAAGAATACTGGAGTGGGTAGCCATTCTGTTTCCTAGGGGACCTTCCTGATCCAGGGATCAAACCCAGGTCTCCAGGATTGCAGGCAGATTCTTTTTTTTTTTTTTTTCAGGCAGATTCTTTATTGCCTGAGTTACCAGGGGAGCATGTTTGGAGTCCTTATTAAGCAAAATAAAGGTTACTTGAACACCAGATCTGCAATATTGCAACAGTCAATCTGCTAAACAAGACAGCTACTAAGCAACTAGTGGGCAGGTAGTTTATACAGCATGGATACGCTGGACAAAGGGATGATTTACCTCCCAGGTGGGTCAGAGTGGTAGGGTGCACAGATTAATCCCACTACTCAGATCAGCATACAATTTAAAACTTATGAATCATTTATTTCTGCAGTTTTTCTTTTAATAGTTTTAGATCAAGTTTATCACAGGTAACTGAAATGGCCAAAAACAAAACCATGGGTAAGGGAGACTACTGCACTATGGTTCTGATGAGTGTCTCTCCTCTCCTTGAATATCTCCCAGACTCACAATTTCAAGAAGCAGTCAATTCCCCACTTTGCTTCAGAATATTCCACAGATATGAATTGGAAGCCTCATAAGAATTTTAAGTATACAGACAAATATCTCAATTTCCTATCCACAAAAACACTGAAAATTCAAGGAGAAACATCTGAATTATAAAATGAAAGAATTTCACATAATCTTTAGTTTTCAAAGCTAGACAATCTGTAAGGAAACTAAAACCCAGACTTGCCTAGGGTCACAAAGCAATTTCGTGGCAGAACCTGGTCTAGAAATTCAATCTCCTGCTTCTTAAAACCTTCCAATATTCATTGACAGTCCCTTATACTCTAATCCAAAGGAGTCTATTTTGTGTTCCATATCAAGAATTAGACACTTTGTTTCACAGCCCTTCTGTTAAAAAAAAAAAAAAAAAAGTATTATAATCTCTTGAGATTTGTTTCCCTTTCTCTATGTATTATGATTCTTTCAAATAAAGCAAGGTGAACAGCTACTTTGTGTAGCTCTACAAATTGTAAGAGGTTAATTGGAAGATCTAACTCAAAGCTGAAGCTAAATATACTACCCCCTCCACAAACCACCACCCTTGCCCTTGCTATCTTTCATATAAAAAATAATACATTTTAACTTCTGTTATCCATGCACTCTCTGCCCATGGATATCACATGCAGAACATACATATGGAAATTCTACAGATTCACTATTTCCACATAACACTTTCAAAGGAATTAGTGCAATCATTGGGTGCTTTCTAGAATTGAAAACACTCACTCGGAAATAGCACCTCTAGCACTTTATGACTGTAAAGCTCTATTAATTAACCATTGCCCTACTGCCTTGTTTTCTTTTCCTTTTTGGTGGGATCATTGGAAAAATATTGCTATCTAGCTGTGATATCAGTATCTATCCATTTTACCCATACATTCATCAGAAGCTCTCTGGTAAATACTTAAATACTTAAAATTGTTGTTAGTTTACTTAAACCACATCCAATGACAGATGGGTTATTAAAAAGCATTTGTACACAGAAACTTCTCCACTGACAGTTCATCAAAAGCCAATATTAGTTTCTTTTATACCACCTTTTGAATTAATTAAACAGAGTTAGAAATGGAGGTTTTCATCAACCATCTGAGTCTCTCAAGTTTTCTTGGTACACTTTAAGAAAAAATTTTAATGAAATTGTGTTTATCAATTTTCCTATCTATTTTTATCAATTTATCTTATTTTTTAAAAATTTAAAGCAATGCATGATAAATGCATACATGAAATAATAATTAAAACAACAATAAACTAAAATTCCACTAATGAAGTTATGTGATAGAAACTGCATTAGAAAACCTTAGTTTATAAGAGCTTCCCAGGTGGCATTAGTGGTAAAGAACCCACCTACCAATGCAAGAGACCTAAAAGACACAAGTTCAATCCCTGGGTCTGAAAAATCCCCTAGAGAAGGACAGAGCAACCCACTCCAATATTCTTGCCTGAAGAAGCCCATGGATAGAGGAGCCTGGCAGACTACAGTCCATAGGTTGCACAGAGTCAGATATGACTGAAGCAATTTAGCACAAACTATTAATCTCCAAGGTTTAACCATGAACTCCCTGGTAACAGAGCTCTCATCACCTGTTGAGCATGGACACATTTGTTTTTTACTCTATATACATTTATATGTATATGCCTCTGTGAGAAGATAGTTGCAGTGTAACAGCAAAGTATGAATTTTTCACTTAATTCTTGAAACTGTATTCCTTACTTCACTTAACATTATAGTTCTTAATAAATTTATTCTCTTATTAAACATTAATTGTCCTTAATTTTTAATGTACTGGATGATTTGTTTAAAAGATATTTCTAAACAGGAAGTATAATGTTTTAATTTATTCCTTCACCTATTTATTCAACAGGAAGATAAAGACAACCAATACAGTCAGGACCTACCTCAACTTTACAAGCATTATGCTCACAACAGGGCTTCCATGGTGGCTCAGAAGGTAAAGAATGTGCCTACAATGCAGAAGACCCGGGTTCGATCCC
This sequence comes from Odocoileus virginianus, assembly GCF_023699985.2. NCBI lineage: Eukaryota > Metazoa > Chordata > Mammalia > Artiodactyla > Cervidae > Odocoileus > Odocoileus virginianus. The sequence continues at coordinate 57,682,031 of NC_069680.1, forward strand.
TAGGTCAGGAAGATCCCCTGGAGAAGGGAATGGCAATTCGTTTCAGTATGCTTGCCTGGAGAATTCCATGGACAGAGAAGCCTGGTGGGCGATAGTCCACAGGTTGCAAAGAATTGGACACGACTGAGTGACTAACTGGAGAAGGCAATGGCACCCCACTCCAGTACTCTTGCCTGGAAAATCCCATGGACGGAGGAGCCTGGTGGGCTGCAGTCCATGGGATCACTAAGAGTCAGAGACGACTGAGCAACTTCACTTTCACTTTTCACTTTCATGCATTAGAAAAGGAAAAAGCAACCCACTCCAGTGTTCTTGCCTGGAAAATCCCAGGGACGGGGGAGCCTGGCGGGCTGCCGTCTATGGGGTCTCGCACAGAGTCGGACACGACTGAAGTGACTCAGCAGCAGCAGCATGGGAGATTTTGAAAATGATAGACTGAGAAAAAATACTTAAGAAGGCTCTACTTTGTTATATACAATCATTCCCCTTTGGCTGTCTGATAAGACAAAGCAGTAAAGATTTAAATTTACTTTCAATGATTGTGGATGCCACTTTGTTGTTTCTTCAAATGTGAAATGCTACCAAAACAGGGCATGAGATGGCTAACTTTATGCAATTTACATTTTAATGACCTCAGTATAGTATTCTAGCATCCCAGACATCCTGTGGTTCCAACCATCTGCCCACTGTCTCACAGTGGACAAGAAGGGACTTCTCTCCATCTGTCCAGAATTCACTTATGCAAGAAAAAAACTTCTGAAATTTTTCAGACTCTAGAAGTTTTCTTTCAAAACCAACAAAGAACATAATGGGGAAATTTGGACCAAAAAGACCACGTGCACCAAATATCATTTTTGAGGTGTCTCAAATCTTTATAGAGGCTTTACAGACAACCTCTTGGTAACCAGATATTGGTTATCGTAGTGATTTTAAGCCTTATTCACAAACTTTCATAAGCTTAAGCTTGCAGTATTACCCTTTGTAAAAATTCATATGTGTGAATTCATATTTCTAACATACAGTTACAAACACTAGTTTAAATGAAAAAGAAATAATTTACCAAACAGTTCTCCAGCTCTCCACCCATTCTTCCTGCTTCCCCACTCCACTCTTCAAAACCAAGTCCACAAGTGCAACCTGAGCACCCTGGGCTCCAGGCAGCACCACCACCAGGGCAAAACAGCTTTGCCCAAGAAGCGCATGCCCACAGAAGGTTTGACAGCAGGTGATATCATAACGACTGGTTGAAAGACACCTTGCTCAGTCTCAAAAATAACTTGAGGAGAGCTGGAGGACAGCAGCTGTGCAGATGGAGTCCATAAGCCTTTGCAGCAGAGATTTAATACCCATGTGGCCCCCTAGATACACCTAGGGTAGTAAGGGGATATCTAAATCACATACAAAGTGGAAATAATATCACCTGACCTGCTATGTCTCCATATTGCTTTTAAGATTTAGAGATAAAATGCAGACAAAGGCACTCAAAAAATATAACAGACAATATAAGTAAAGGTAATGTTATAACCAACTCCCAGATTTTTAAGAATTACTTATTAACAGAGTAACTTACCAACATATTTTAAATAATTACTTGCTGACAGAGGTCCATCTAGTCAAAGCTATGGTTTTTCCAGTAGTCATGTATGGATATGAGAGTTGGACTATAAAGCAAGCTGAGTGCCAAAGAATTGATGCTTTTGAACTGTGGTGTTGGAGAAGACTCTTGAGAGTCCCTTGGACTGCAAGGAGATCCATCCAGTCAATCCTAAAGAAAATCAGTTCTGAATATTCATTGGAAGGACTGATGCTGAAGCTGAAACTCCAGTACTTTGGCCACATGATGCGAAGAACTGCCTCACTGGAAAAGACCCTGATGCTGGGAAAGATTGAGGGCAGGAGGAGAAAGGGATGACAGAGGATGAGATGGTTGGATGGCATCACCGACACAATGGACATGAGTTTGAGCAAGCTCGGGAATTGGTGATGAACAGCGAGGCCTGGCATGCTGTGGTCCATGGGGTCGCAAAGAGTCAGACATGACTGAGTGACTGAACTGAACTGAATTTATTCATTGACTGGTTAACCTAACATTGATTGGTTTCAATGTTAACCCTGATTATGAATGTCTAAATTGTCATGCACTGTAGGGAAGGTGCTCCTAAAAATATACAACTTATATGGAGACCCTGAACTAAAGCATGCATTCTTACTTTTTATATCCAGACACTGAATTTCATTTTATTTATTTATATTTGACCCTGTCCTCAGCTATTAGAAATTCTTCTGAGCAGAAATATTTCCCTATACAGCCCTTACATCACACAGAAGTCTCAGGCTCCACAACACCCTACATGTCCATCTCTTTCTTCCCTATCAACATGCCATCCTTCCTCCCCTCTCTTCAGATGGCAAAATGACCCATCCTCATATTCTTTTACTGTAAGATCTAACTTCAATACTTGTTTGAACTGTGTCAAAGGGCTTCATCAGCAAAAGCAGATTGTATGATAAAATATAGCTGAGAAAAGTGAGCATGAGGGAGAGAAACAGCATTGGGAAACATCTTCTTAAAATACAGTAGGAAAAGAAGATGTAAGAAGACATTTTAATCTCAGTAGTCTTAATATATGTTTTGAAAACTGTGACAGTAAATAGAATGAGAGTTTTCATTTACTTATGACTAAAACTCTGACGATGATAAAGGTAGAAAATAATGCCTATTACTTACAAATCACCTGATACTAAATAACAGGAAATCCTAGTCACAGCACTAACATGACTTCCACATAATGTTAATTTCAAAGCAAACCATAAATTTCATTTTATTCATTCAACTGTTAAAAACATAAAATTCTCATAAAAGTTAAGCACTTTCTCAGTCATCATTCCAAATCCTCTACCCTGCCTAACTACACTCCTTTAAGTCATCTAAAGTTCTGACCTGCAACAGGAAGCCTATTAACTAAATCAGCATGGGAGGTGGGCATTGCTAGAAAGCAGCAGCTCACACCAGTGGTGTAAAATGCAGAAAATCTTTCATAAAATGAAAGAGAGCATGGATATCTGTAAAAGGCATGAGTGCTTTGAAATATGCCTTAGGAATCTTAGCCCTTCACAATACCTACACATAGTTACGCTTTTGGCAAGAAAAGAGTAATTCTCCAAGATCTTAAAACATTCCTGCACAATACTGGCTAAGGTCATTTTGATCCACTAACTCTGCCAGCTGTCACATTATAGTATCTATATTAGAATGATGATTCTTACCTCTAGGATATTAGTCAAACAGGATTCTGATGACTAACTCAAATAAAAATAGAGGGAGAGAGTATCAAGTATCCAAAAAAAAAAAAATTGTTTATAGCAACTGTAGTTATACAAGTTATTTCTAGAGAAAACCTATTCCCTAAGCCAATTTTTTTTGGCATTTTTTATTACTACATAGCTCAAAAGTGCCTTTCATGCTCAGCAGGCACATAATAGGCAAAGAACTGATAAACTGAAAAGCTATCATAAGAATATAAATCAAAAATTCTATAAAAATTGGCTTATGTGTCCTAGCATGTCAAAAACATGATATACTATGTCAGTTATTCACCACAAATAAAAAGGAAAGTTGGAAGCACTATATTTTAACCCTGGTTTTTACCCATATAGAGCCCCCATATCTATCTTAAATGGTACTTGTGTGCAATATTTTCCCAAATATACATTTTATTAGTAGCTTTCCCTTAAACATGAAACAAAATCATAGCAGTTTCTCTTTGCATCTAAAAAACTTGTTCAGTAAAAATATAACCAATGAAAAGTTTCTTCTCTAAAAATAAATCTAATTCTTAATCATAGGCTAATGGCACTTGAAGGAATTGTTTTGCAAGTTGACCACCAGATAGGACATCTCTCCTAGACTGCAACACAAGGAGAAAAAAATCTAAAAGACTGTTTGCTACAAGAGGAGGTATAAGGGACACCACAGGAAGGAGCCATTTATAATCATTTTCTCCTTCGAGTAATTTAAAGCTGTGGATGGGAGCCAGATGGTGACAGGGGATATACTCCCCACTAAATAAGAATTAAGATAACCAACTCTAATATAAGCAACACAGAAGTAATTGTTCTCATAAATCCATTCACTGTGTTAATACAAAATAGCAACACTATGGTACTGACAGCAGCAGGCATGAAAATGGTAAAAAACTTAGATCCAGCACTTATACATACAGTCAGGTGAACATATCACAATGATATCTATTTTGGAATAAAGCAAACAGAACTAGACAGAACCATGATGGAACAATTTTGGGAATCTGAACAGCAGAAAATATTTTCAGAATACAACATAGATTCTAAATGATAAAATTACATTAGCAATAATAGCTAAGATTTTTTTAACATTTACATTAAATCCATTATCCAACTTAATTCCCCAACATCTATACGTACCATATTATTTCTCTAGTTTGCAAACAAGAAAAAACAGGCTTTCAGGCTACGCCTAGTCTAATGGCAGCACCACCCATCTTAGTTTTCATTTCAGAGACCTTTCCATGATCTCAAACTTCATATGTATATATCATGTATAAGTATTCACTTACTATCTCCCTTTCTCTCTGTGTGTATATATATATATATATGAAAGGGAAATAAGTAAATGAATTTTTAAGACTATTACTGTGATTAAAAAAATCAGAAAGTTATCTAAAGGTAAATACCAACATTAACTTGTAAACATCAGTTATTCAGAAAGGAAATAAAATATGTGTCTAAGAAGACACAAAGTTCAAACTCAGTTTGAACCTAGAGAAATAGAGTCACATGTTTAAATATGTAATTTATTTGATATGAGACTATTCAAGAGAATATCAAAAATAAAATATTAAATATTTCCAGCATTTTACTTAAAATTTTATAGATACTATCATTAGTATAGTATTATAATCACCATCATCTTAGTAAAATTATCCTCCCAGCTATATAATTTTATTGTGCTTTATTACAAGTATGAGAAGGTAATGTTTCTGAATTATTAAAGAGTAAAAAATATCACTTATGGTCAAATTTTAAAACATCATTATTCCTTTCATAGAATCTTATCAGTATTTTACATTAAACATATCAACACACAATGCTACATTCACCTGCCTAGACTCTGATTAAAATCTTAAATCATTTTATTGATAATTAAATAAATTTGCAGTTCTTGGCTAAGGCATTGAAGATCCTCCATTCGCTGACTCTTCCTAACTTTTTCAACAACATTTCCTAACCTGTGAACCAAATATGCTTAATACTTTATCTTTTTACACATTTATAGCTTCTTCCCTAAGGTTTTGTCCAACTGGAACACCTTCTATCATTTCTTATTAAAATTGTATGTGATCTTCAAGGCCAGCTAACATACTATGTCCTTTCTAATGGCTTCCCTGATCCTGTCAACTATAGAGGATTTCTTCCTCCATTAGAGCACCTACCAAAGTTTGTCTCATGTTTCTGAAAACTGTCATACCTCCTAAATAACTATAAGCATCGTGGTAACAGAGATTGTTTCAGATGTATCTCACATAACATTTATTATAGTGCCTGTGATCAAATGTACATTCAAGTGGTCTGCATTTACTACAAAGCCGAAAAAGTAGAGCATATATCCTGACTAAAATCCTCTATGTCAAATAAACTCTGAGTACATACACCAAAAACTTCAAGACATCAATAAGAATTTTAACTCTGTTATGAGTATTCATCATTTATAACTAATTTGGTCCCATATCTAAAAATCTATTTCACACCCACAAATGTTCTGTACCATGACAAGGTATGAAAAATAATTCTCTCATATTTTGAACAGGTTTACTTTGGACAAATTTCACAAATAACTAAAATTCAGAAATAAGCTTACAGATAATATTTATTGTGACATCTTGTGTTGATCATGAGAATAATAAAATGAACAATTCACAGGAAAGTGGTCCCAGATATCAAATCCTGTCCCCCTATAAAGAGCAAATCCTAACATCAGTGGAATGAACACTTCAGGGAAAAGATGATATTGAGATCATACCATTTTATTTGGCTATCAAACAAAGGATTATTTGCAAGAGACAAAAAGGTTTAAGTCCTAATAAATACCACTCAATTTTTTAAAATAACCCCAAAATTATGCACACAAACAAGTTAAATTCAGCATATATGTGCAATTGGTATAAGCATTTATACCATATTATTACTTACCAAAGTGCTGTCAGTAATATGAAATATAATACTCCAAAGGGTATTATCGGGATTTAATTTTATTGGACTTTTCTTTCACACTAAACCACAGAGGCTAAATTTCAAACACTTAGAAAAGAATTTCAGATTTAAAAAACAGACAAATTTACAAATAAATTAAGAAACGGTCATTTAACTCCTTATTAATATCCTAAACTGTGAGAGTTTAGCTAATAATATGGCTCTGGACTACTAAGTGTCATGTTTGTTTCAGATATAAAATTTTCGCATAAATCATTCCTAGGCCAAAACAAAAATTGAAAATATATATTAAAAAAAATACAAATTACTAGTGGTCATCACATGGTAAAAACAGTGACATCATAAATATGCCACGTATAGTACAAAGCCAGGAATTATCAATATTGAAATGTACGCGAGAGTTCCAGAAAAACATCTACTTCAGCTTTATTGAATACACCAAAGCCTTTGACTGTGTGGATCACAACAAACTGTGGAAAATTTTTACAGAGATGGGACCATATTACCTGCCTCCTGAGAAATGTGTATCCAGGACAAGAAGCAATAGTTAAAAGTGGACATGGAACAACAGACTGGTTCCAAATCAGGAAAGAAGTACGTGAAGGCTGTATACTGTCACCCTGCTTATTTAACTTATATGCAGAGTATATCATTGGAAATTCCAGGCTGAATGAAGCACAAGCTGGAATCAAGATTGCCGGGAGAAATATCAGTAACCTTAGATACAAAGATGACACCACCTTTATGGCAGAAAGTGAAGAAGAACTAAACAGCCTCTTGATGAAAGTGAAAGAGGAGAGTGAAAAAGTTGACTTAAAGCTCAACATTCAGAAAACTAAGATCATGACATCTCTCCCATCACTTCATGGCAAACAGATGGGGAAACAATGGAAACAGTGACACACTTTATTTTGGGGGCCCCAAAATCACTGCAGTTGGTGTTGGCAGCCATGAAATTAAAAGACCTTGCTTCTCGGAAGAAAAGCTCTGACTAACCTAGACAGCATATTATAAAGCAGAGACATCAGTTTGCCAACAAAGGTCCATCTAATCAAAGCTATGGTTTTTCCAGTAGTCATGTATGGATGGAGAAGGCAATGGCACCCCACTCCAGCACTCTTGCCTGGAAAATCCCATGGATGGAGGAGCCTGGTGGGCTGCATTCCATGGGGTCGCTAAGAGTCGGACACGACTGAGCGACTTCACTTTCACTTTTCACTTTCATGCATTGGAGAAGGAAATGGCAACCCACTCCAGAGTCCTTGCCTGGAGAATCCCAGGGACGGAGGAGCCTGGTGGGCTACCATCTCTGAGGTCCCACAGAGTCGGACACGACTGAAGCAACTTAGCAGCAGCAGCAGCAGCAGCATGTAAGGATATGAGAGATGGACAATAAGGAAAGCTCAGTGCCGAAGAATTGATACTTTTGAACTGTGGTGTTGGAGAAGACTCTTGAGAGTCCCTTGGGCTGCAAGGAGATCCAACCAATCCATCCTAAAGGAGATCAGTCCTGAATATTCATTGGAAGGACTGATGCTGAAGCTGAAGCTTCAATATTTTGGCCACCTGATGTGAAGAACCGACTCATTGGAAAAGACCCTGATGCTGGGAAAGATTGAAAGCAGGAGGAGAAGGGGAGGACAGAGGATGAGATGGTGAGTGATGCCATCCAACCATGGTGAGTGTTGTCCCCACTCTGGACAGTGTTTTAATACACTGTCCAGATTTTCACAGCTATTCTTCCAAGGAGTAAATGTCTTTTAATTTCATGGCTTCAGTCACCATCTGCAGTGATTTTGGAGCCCAGGAAAATGAAATCTGACACTGTTTCCACTTTTTCCCCATTTATTTGCCATGAAGTGATAGGACTGGATGCCATAATCTTCTTTTTTTGAATGTTGAGTTTTAAGTCAGTGTTCTCACTCTCCTCCTTCACCTTCATCAATAGGCTTTTTAGTTCCTCTTCACTTTCTGCCATTAAAGTGGTATTATCTGCATAACTGAAGTTGCTGATAGTTCTCCTGACAATCTTGAAGTGAGTCATCCAGTCCAGCATTTCACACGATGTACTCTGCATATAAGTTAAATAAGCACAGTGACAATATGCAGCCGTGATGTACTTCTTTCCCGATTTGGAACCAGTCTGTTGTTCTCTGTCCATTTCTAACTATTGCTTCTTGACCCGCATACACATTTCTCAGGAGGCAGGTAATGTGGTCTGGTAGTCCCATCTTTTTAAGAATATTCCCCAGTTTGCTGTGTTCCACATAGTCAAAGGTTTTGGCATAGTCAAGGAAGCAAAAGCAAAAAAAATTTTTTTTTATTTCCTTGCTTTTTCTGTGATCCAGCAGATGTTGGCAATTTGATCTCTGGTTCCTCTGCCTTTTCTAAATCCAGCTTGTACATCTAGAAAGTTTTCAATTCATATACTGCTGAAGTCTAGCTTGAAGGATTTTGAGAATAATCTTGATAGCATGTGAAATGAGTGCAATTATGTAGTAATTGGAACTTTCTTTGGCACTGCCTTTCATTGGGATTGGAATGAAAACTGACCTTTTCCAGTCCTGTGGCCACTGCGAAATTTTCCAAATTTGCTGGCATACTGAGTGCCACACTTTCACAGCATCATCTTTTAAAATTTGTAATAGCTCCACTGAAATTCCATCACCTCCACTAGCATTATTCGTAGCAATGCTTTCTAAGGCCCACTTGACTTTGTACTCCAGGATGTCTGGCTCTAGGTAAGTCACCACACATCATGGTTATCTGGGTCATTAAGAGCTTTTTTGTACAGTTCTGTAAATTATTGCCACCTCTTCTTAATCTCTTCTGCTTCTGTTAGGTCTTCGCTATTTTTGTCGTTTCTTGTGCCTATCTTTGGGTGAAATGTTCCCTTGGCATCTCCAACATCATACTGTAGCTACAGGGAATAACTACAAATGGGCATAGAAGTTGTTTTTAGGGTTGACGAAAATGTTCCACAAATTGGATTGTAGTAAACGATGATGCTGTTCAAGTGCTGCACTCAATATGTCAGCAAATTTGGAAAACTCAGCAGTGGCCACAGCACTGAAAGAGGTCAATTTTCAATCCAGCCCCAAAGAAAGACAATGCTAAATAATATTCAAATTACTGTAAAATTGTACTCATGTCACATGCTAAAAATGTTATGCTCAAAATCCTTCAAGCTAGGCTTTAGTAGCATATGAACTGAGAACTTCCAAATGTGTAAGGTGGATTTAGAACAGGCAGAGGAACTAGGGATCAACATCTGTTGGATCATAGAAAAAGCAAGGGAATTCCAGAAAAAAAAAATTTTGCTTCATTGGCTACTAAAGCCTTTGACTGTGTGGATCACAACAAACTGGAAAATTCTTACGAAGATGGGAATACCAGACCACCTTAAGTGTCTCCTGAGAAACCCATATGCAGATCAAGAAGCAACAGTTAGAACCGGACATGGAAAACAGACTGATTCAAAATTGGGAAAGGAGTATGTCAAGGCTGTATATTGTCACCCTGCTACCCCTGTTTATTGAAGACTCAACTGTAACGTATTTAATAAGGCTAAACTAAATTTTATGGCTTTCTGCCTTCATTAGTGAAGACAATGATTGTACACTTAACAAGTCAGAAAATGCTTAAAAATAATTTTGTGTACAATGTTTCAGTCAGTCCCCACAGCTAGATAAGGTAGGAGGAGGGCATTATTAGCCCTATTTTACAAATGAGGAAACTGAGACTCAGATGTTAAATGACTTTATTTAAAATTCTTGTCTAATGGTTGGGAACTTGGACTAATCTAATACTTGTTCCACTGCACTACACTGTGTCTCCATTCACATAAAATGGAACTATGAAGACATTTAACAGCATAAATCATAAATGAGTTATCTAACTAGATAGGATAGTGCCGAAATATGCATCACCATTGCCTTCAAACCAAAAGAAGACACCTTTTCATTCTTCTTTACAAGCCTCTAGAGTAATTTTGTCATAAATTACAAATAAATTAAAGTACTTTTTCATACTCGGGGAAGAATGTAAATGAATATCAGCAAAATAATTGGTGTTCAGCAATTTAGAAACCAATGTAAGGTTAATCTTTCCTTTGCCAGGGAACATATGTGCCAACTGAGACACTCCAGAGTTATGATTCAAATTTCATTATTTTATAAAAATAACAGTACAGTAGCTATATTCATAAAATTATCTTCCTTTAATTAGGCACAAATCTAATGTACTAGTGTCCCTTCAGGGTTAAACAAAATATATTAAAAGTCAATATCAACTAATAAACTACCATTTTATTCTTAATAGTGAAAAGGCATTTAAATCTATTTGTGTAGTTTGTACTTTCAAACCCCTAAAACAAATTTAAGAAAAATTAACAAATTGTTGTTGTAAAGATTATGCATGATGGTGTAAATTTTCAAATTATTATTATTAAAATAGTATCTGAAAACATCTAAATTATACATTATTTAAATTATAGTACAAAATCTTTGCAGGAATAAATTCATCTAATTGGTAACTGAAGAGATAATTTGTTATGCCAAGTGACTCACAAGGCAGAATCCCTGGGTTCACGTCTCAGCTCTGACTTTTCTAGCTGTGTGACTTTGTAAAGCAGTTAAACCTCTCTGTTTTACATCTGAAAATTATAATATTAGTATCTACCTCACACAGGTGTTTCAGGAGGATTAAATGAGCTAATCTGCATAAAACTAAGAATTTTTTTTCTGGTACATAATAGGTACATATTATCTTTATTTTCTCAGAGCACAGTGTTGTTATAAGACATTAAACAAGTTAGTAAAATAGTTGACTCTCCCCTTCTCATCATTAATAGGATATAATGTTTATTGTTCAGGGGCTAATAAGTCTAAGTTGAAATAAAGACTGCCTTTTAGCAATAGTTAAAAGTTTAGCTTTTGTTGTTTTTAAGAAAAGTAATTCTCACTTACAATAAAATAATGAAGTATGCCACAGATACAGTGTACAAGTGAATATCTCTGCTTCATAATGAAATAATATCACCTTTATCTTATAATTTTAGAACACTGCCTGACAGCTTCTCTTCACTAAAGATAGTCTAGGGAGTAGAAAAGGAAGAAGCTGAATTACTCTTAACCATCTGAACCAAAAGTCATCTATAAAATCTATGGAACGTGCTATGTGGATTGACACAAAAGACAAGGTTTTTGATTAATATTAAAGTAAAAGAACTAAAAACTTTGAATACCACTGATACTTTACAGGTTAAAGAAAGTTACAGTTAATAGTGAGGAACATCAATATAATATGGAAAACATTCTATCATACATTCAGTCTTAGAGATTTTTCCCTATAATTAAAATTTCATGGCTATCTCATGAAGTTAATGTCCTCTACAATCTAGTATTTGTATTTTTTTTAACAGACCAACCTCACCTGTTCTAACATCTTCATAGATCACGTTTGAAAAGTAAACACGCCTCTGCTGCTAAGTCGCTTCAGTCGTGTCCGACTCTGTGCGACCCCATAGACGGCAGCCCACCAGGCTCCCCCATCCCTGGGATTCTCCAGGCAAGAACACTGGAGTGGGCTGCCATTTCCTGCTCCAATGCATGAAAGTGAAAACATGCCTCTAGTATAACAATATTATCAGCTTCAGAAGCCTAACCACAAGCGCACCTTTCCCATAATCACATGAGGATTAAGAAAACTCATCTAGGTAACGATAACCCTATATGCAAAACAGAAAAAGAGACTCAGATGTATAGAATAGACTTGTGGACTCTGGGAGAAGGCGAGGGTGGGATGTTTCAAGAGAACAGCATTGAAACATGTATGTTATCTAGGGTGAAACAGATCACCAGCCCAGGTTGGGTGCATGAGACAAGTGCTCGGGCCTGGTGCACTGGGAAGACCCAGAGGGATCGGGTGGAGAGGGAGGTGGGAGGGGGGACTGGGATGGGGAATACATGTAAATCCATGGCTAATTCATTTCAATGTATGACAAAAACTACTGTAATGATGTAAAGTAATTAGCCTCCAACTAATAAAAATAAATGGAAAAAAAAAAAGAATTAAAAAAAAAAAAAAGAAAACTCATCTACACCCCATGAGTTTTGTTTTTTTAGGAACATTCAGCATTCAGTTTACACAACAAGCCTTCTCTGGGTTTCTTTAATAAACTGAATGTTGATTTTTTCATAAATCATGTTTTTCATCACCGAATGAAGGAAGTTGATCAGATTAGTAAGACTTTCCTGATACAGATATTTCCTCCTAGTCTTCCTAAATTCTCCAGTGTGACAATAAGGTATTCTGCATGTCATATAAACCTCCCAAAAAAAAAACAGGAAAGGTGTAGGCTGAGCAAATGAAAGTATTGGTATCGGTAACAGAATCAACTCAGTTTTTTAATGTAAATAGATAAACATAGATGCAAGTATATGTGTATTTGTGCAATATCATTAACACTGGGACAAAACAACATCATGAACATACTGAGAAGGAGAGAATATCACTTTTGTGCTATTCCTGCCAAAATGTATAGCTTAAATCTATCTAATCATGAAAACATGAGCCAAGCCCGAATTGGAGAATATTCTTTCAAATAACTAGTTTACACTTTTAAAAAAATAACAAGGTCAATAAAAACAAAGTTTGAGAGATTCTTCTAGATTAAAGGAGACAAAAGAAACAAGAAAACAGTGTATTGCATGTGTCTGCATTGATCCTGAACTGAGAAATAGTCACAATTTGGGGACAATTGACAAAATTTGAATATGTATGAACTCTAAATTAGGTAATAGTGTTTTATCAGTGGTAAGGTTCCTGAGTTTTGATGTCTATGTTGAGATTATGTGGGACAATGCCCTTGTTCAGAGAAAATAATGAAGATTTTAAGGGTGAAGTATCAGTGTCTCCAATTGACTGCAGAAGTTCAGAAAAAAGGAAGAGAGAGGGAGAATAATAAAGTAAATGATACACAATGTAAACAGTTAATGGATCAGGGTAAAGTGTACACAGATAATAGTATAAGAGCTCCTTGTACTACTCTTGCAACATTTTATAATTTTGAAATTGTATCAAAATTTAAAATTACTCAAAAATGCATCTATCAAAGATGAGTATCTTTCTAAAATGCATAGTCATCCAACAAAGAAGAAAAGGTATTTGATCTTTTGAATAGAGATGATTTCTAATATACCTTAGAATTTCCTGATTTTATACTCTTTGGCCAAATTTATTCTGCAAGGTGACATAACATTCTAGATCACTTCTAATAGATTTAGAAGGTTTATTTTTTAAAAAGTCACAAAACAATTAAGTTATATATATTTTTTTGGTAGACATCTATTATTTTTGTCTGCCAGCATCTTTTAGTCCTTCTTTTGAAATAGCATCTTTTTTTCCCACTAGCACACTGATCTTTCCTCACTTCATATGATTCTATAAAAGCTGTTAATATTTTCAGTTTATCTTTCTCTTCCCAGAGGTAGGCACAGGATCTGGGTTGACCTATCAGAACCCATTGGTCCAGGGTTTTACATGGCCCAGGCAGAGTCCATCAGTGTGTTTCGGGGAATTGATATGGGGAAAAAGGATAATCCTCAGCTGAAAAACACAAACAAACCATGAACAAAGTAAGCCTGGAGTTGCTGAGAGGTCTCTTTGCTACATTATGGAGAAAGTCATTCTAAGAACAGAGCTAACCCAGAAGAAAGCAAAAGCTAGTCTGGGTTGTATTCCCAAGATAGAGATGTATCTAATTCAGAAATAATATATATTAAAAGTTTTTTTAGTTTTAAACCAAATCCAGAATAAGAACCTAAATATCCATTTTACTGTCTTATTGCAAACTTCTCCTGAACCGAAGCACATGAAGAAAAGAGCCAACCAATGTCAGGACATCAGATGTGATGATTAATGACAGTGTGTATTATTTTCTCAGAGTCATAGAACAGATATGTACATACAATGCCAAGAACAGAACTTGGCACATAATGGGCGATCAATCAATGTTTGCTGAATGAATGAAGGTTGGTGACAGTTATCTCATACAAACTACTATTGTAATAAAAAGTGGAAGTGACCAAAAATGCTAACTAATGTAGAATACACATATCACCTTCCCTTCAAAATATTTTCTAAATTTCAGACATAGATCTTCTTGGGTCTTTTTAGTAAGAGAGCATAAATGCTGAATCAGTTAGGAAAATTAGTAAGTACTCAAAAAATTAGCAAGTCTATGAAATTTAGGTCAAATGGCTATTAATATAATTGGCCCTAATGAGTATTCTGTTACTTTCATCCATTTTCTCTTGACTGTGACTGATGAGAACGTTTACGTGAATAAACAAATGGATACCTACTTCTAGACACTCTGCATTAATGTTAACACATCAACAAGGATTCAGTCCCAATTTTTTCAACAGATTTTAAAACATAATAAAATTCTTTTACAGGGTTTCAGTTCAATGTTCTTGTCATTACAAGAAAACAACATTAAAAATGAAATGAAAGTCAGATATGACAGGGAAACTGCTGATTTGCTAGGAGTGTACAGCTATTCTCTTCTTGATATTGATAAAAATATGAGTTCCTACATACATTCATATGATTTTCTGCTTCTCCTACAAATATCATGAATAAAAATTTCAATAGGAAGTAAGTTAACCCATTCCCATTATTAAAATTATACCATAAAAGTACTTCATTTATTAATATCTTTAAAGATAACCAAAAGATTCTGATCATACAGCATTTGTTAAGATTTCAAAGTACCTGGAATAAATTTCCAAATGCTTTTCTTTATATTTTGAGACAACCAATTTCTAAATATGCTATTTTCAAAGTTGAAAAATATAATTATTATATTTGAAAATTTTCTTCCTAGCACTTGAAAAAACTCTTTAAATGATTATTTCTGTGTTTATTTAATTGTTCTCACACACTAAATTGTAATTTGTAATTTCCATTAACAGAGAATGTGTTTGATGGTGTCTTCTTTGTTACCCAACTAAAGCCTGGCCCATAGTTGTTACTCAATAAATGTTTGTTAAATAGGTAAATAGGATTGCCAACTTGCCCTGTCCTTGTGAAAATATTCAAGAAATATTTCATTCAACTCAAATGTATTTAGTCACTACTACTACTTTTAAAAAATATGTTTTAGAAATGCTTCCAGAGTTAATTGGGAACTTAAATATCTGTATGTCTCTTAAAACACTTATCATAGTACCTTCTAAGGTATTCAATCAGTATAAAATTGAAATAAATTACATAAAGTGAAAATTTCTTTGCTTTACCTGTGAAATGCAATAGGGAAACTTTAACCACACAGCAGAATTCAAAGATAGAGTAACATTTTTTTTTTCATTTTAGCCATACCCTTCATTCACTTAATATTTATTACTTACTTATTATTAAAAAAAAAAGAAAAAAACACCTCATATGGACTTCCCTGGTGGTTCAGATGGTAAAGAATCTGCCTCCAATGAGGGAGACCCAGTTTTGATCCCTGGGTTGGGAAGATCCCCAGGAGAAGGAAATGGCAACCCACCCAGTATTCTTGCTAGAGAATTCCATGGACAGAGGAGCCTGGTGGGCTACAGTCCGTGGGGTCACAGAGTTGGACATAACTGAGTGACTAACATACTCACTAATACTTAATATAGGCCAAGCACCATACCAGATACCAAAGATACCAAGGCAGATAAAACACAGGTTAGTGTGGGAGATACAGGAACAAGTAATAATGGCATACCCAATATGAAACCTCTGAAAAAGAATTATACACAAGAGAGATTCCAGAGCACAGTTTAGTAGAGAGGTGTTTTCCCTGAGGATGGGATCAGGGAGGGGGAATCAGGAAACTTCAAAGGGGGTGAGTGATCAGGCGGAAAACAGGGACTTATTAATTCTATACAAAGGGAATAGATAGAATGTATACTTGGTTCTGCAAAACTGAATTTCTTCTTCTCTTTGGCCGATGTTGTTCTGTGATTCTTTTGATAAGAAGAAAACTGCAGAGTAGTGTCTAGCTACTAAAGACTTAGACTTCCTTAACTTCCTATCAAATATGGCAGGAAGCACTATCCAGATATTAACCTGCTTCACCTCTGCCCTCCATCCAAAGATGGATTCTTAAGTGCCCAAGTAGTACAAAGGCCTGGAACTGGTTTCATTCACTCTGTAATGAGCAGAGAGGTTGTCTGCTACCCACATCTGGGCCACTGAGACCATGAGTCACCACTCTGAGATGAAGAGGGGCAGACAGAGGTGCTATGACTATTTTTATTGCTTTCAGCAGAGTAAAAATTATCAGCCCAAGGGCTTTCCAGTTATAACTCCCTTATCTCATATTCTGTTCTGAGGCAAAAATTGTTACCTATTCATTTATACAAAGCACAGACGACATGATTTTTAAATAAAAATACTTTATTCAGGAGATTTGTACACACTGTATGCTATCCCATTCTATTTCCAGAAAGGCCTGGAAGAACAGAGACCTTGGTTTATTTGAGACATAGGTGATAGAGGGTCACCCTGTGTTAACCACAAGGCATTATGGGAGTGTTGCAGGCTCTAAGGAAAAGAGTTTACTGGAAGGTCACACAGCAGGAAACAAACTCATGAATGTTTCAGGACATGGTATATTCAGAGACCAGCAAGAAGTGCTGGAACATGTGGCTAGAACATGGAAGAAATGAGCAGAAGTATAAAATGAATGATGTTGGAACATTAGGACTAATGTGAAGAAATTTACATTCTATGATAATAAGATTATTATGATTTTATCCTGCTAGCAATGGAAACCAGAAACCCTTTCAAAACAGAGAAATGGAGCAATATATTTGACTGATAACCACGTGGCAACATGAAAAATGGACAGAAAATGAGAAAACCATGGGAGCAAGGGAGTCAATTTAATTAGAGAAGCGTATTCAACCTAAAAGAGTAAGTTAACATGATAGACTCAACTGTGGGATTTCTCTGCTTAAAAAACAGAATGTTCTAGCTTGGCTTGGTCTAGACAAGTTTGTAAAAACATAATATAATAGAACTAAAATTTCTTGGATCTATCTACTCATTGATTAGCATTATCAGTTTTCTTCTATTTATTAATGTTTAAGTACCACATGTATGTTTCATAAAAATCACTTTCTTACTTCATAAGTTGAAAAAAACATATGAGTAATATGCTGACTAAGTACATAAATAAAAAATCACTGTGTGTAGGTTTGGCCATTAAAACAAGCAAGAAAAGGAAAATTACTGTTGGTCTAGAGAGAAGAGTTATCAGATATTGTTTTAAAAAAATACCAAGGAATTTTTAACCAGTCCATGAACAGCTGCCAAAGATAACATGATGGGAATTTAATTTAATGTGTTCTAACCATGGAATATATTGGTTATATTATTTTCTAATAGCAGCTAAAGTCTGTCAAACCTCTAGTATTTCATTGAGCTGTCAAGGCCAAAGAGAAAACCATTCAGAAGCTTCTGCTCTAACAACAGCCACTTGCAGCAACTCTAAGTTATCCGAAATACTTTTTTCTTACCTAAGAATGTGTCAAGAAATTGATAACTTAGAAGATGGTTGAAACTATTTGGAAATTTATTTAAGTACTTGTTTGTTCCCTTAAATTATGTGTTGTCTAAAACTTGTTTTTTCTTAAGAGTAGGTGTGGAAATCTCTGAAGGAAAAAAAAAACATAGTGGGAATTTAGATTATTATAGGTAATAAGATCCTGTATATTGAAACTGTTTGAAATGCAAACAACAGTATGTAATACTTCAATTCATTTAAGAGAGCATTAAATAGCTAGTCTTGGGGGGAGGGAGACTAAAAGAAGAAAGTAAGTCTTTATTATAGCAATTCATCTGACTTACCTCTGGGAATTTAGGGAAATGAGGAATCTTTTTCAAAGAAGATAACTTTAAAAAAAGAAAAGTAGATTTTAGGAATTAGAAAGAATCGTGCTTTGAACTATAATGATAAATTCCTTTGAAACCTAACGGATGCATAAGGAAATGGCCACTTTGGAGGTAATGAATAGGAAAAAGCAATGCCCAAGTTATAAAACCAAAACTCTGTTATTTATGATTTGGTAATTGAAGATTCAAGAGTGTGTGGACTGCTGTCACTTTGTCATAAAAGAAAAAATACTTTCACCAAATTACTTTTCTTCATCATCTTTTCTTCTTCCCTGATTTCCTTCCACCTGAACACCTGAAACAGTGTTCCATTTCTCCAAACAAAATATCTTTGTTGTTCTTATTCTAATGGTTATTGACATTTTCTCCAGGTTTTTTTTTTTTTCAGGATCAAAAGACACCAGTGTGGTATAGTCAGTTAAAAGCAATTGTGGCCAGAATCAAAATTTCTCACTGAGGAGGAAAACAATGCTCAGAGTAAGCTATGAATTACTTCTGGGGAAAAAAGGTCACTGTAATCATCTGGCACATCATAATGCTTTCTCTTATTTTATTTTATTTTATTTTCTCATTGCAAGATTCCCAACCTAATGCAAAATTCTATATTTTATCATTTCAAACCCCCTCAATACTGTTTATCAAGCCCCAAATAAGTTTCATGTTCCAGAATATTCTTAGAGGTAACACTATGCCAGAGGCAGGAAGTACTAAAAAAGGCAAAATTGTAATTAAATATATAGTTTGATATCATAGGATAGCATCCTTGCCTTCTTTTTAAAAATTCATAAAATTTTGACCCCTTTGCTTTGTAAGAATTCAAAAAGCTCTTATTACTGCTAAGAAATCTTATTGCTTTCTCAAGAGTCCTTTTCCCTCAACTTTTACAGTGGTCATAGATATTTTTTTATATGTACATTGTTTTTATATAAAATAAACAAAATAAGTAGAACTCAAAATAACTCAACCTTGTCATGTGTAGTGTCCCTTTGTGTCTAAATTAATAAAAGGAACAGAGCAAAATTTGTCAGTGAGTTGGGAGGTGGGGTCTGAGGGATTCAAATCCATCCATTGCTGGCTTCAGTTTGGTGTCACCTGTTAACACTGTTCTTTCCAGGTTTTGCTCTAGATGAGGATGATTCTGAGTCCTGGGGCTGCTTAGACTTGCAGAAAAGTAGTGATAATTACAGAAAACCTCCATCAGTTCTCTAGTTCTGTTCCAAGGAGACTGGACTCAGGGTCTACCTTTCGTCTCTCTGTACCTGCAGAAAGAATCTTCCCACTAAGACTTCCCCTTCCTTCATGTTTCCCCCAGACACTCAGTCTACCGTTTTGAGAACAAGGATCACTAGGAAAATTGAGCCAATCACCAACACTATTATATCTAAATAAAAATCTGAAATAAATTAGCATAAACATTTAAAAACAATAATTATATGTATAAAGATATCAAATATCACTTGACTCCAGAACACATTGGAGAAGGAAATGGCAACCCACTCCAGTACCCTTGCCTAGAAAATCCCATGGGAAGAGCCTGGTAGGCTACAGTCCATGGGGTCCAAAAAGTCGGACACAACTGAGCGACTTTACTCCCAGAACCCATAAATGTAATAGTTCAGAAATTAACAATTGGCACCCCAGGTTATTCTGGTAAATTAATGTTCTTACCTAATTCCATAAATTTGGCTTTATAATTTTGGGGTACTTTTACAATCTAAAATATTTTTCTATTAAATGATAAATAATAAAAGAGAAATCATTTATATAACATTAATGAGTTGAAAATACACACATGAACAAATCATTTTTAATAAGCCCTTAGAAATAGAATTATAGACATGCAAATTAATTAAGAACATATTTTAATAGGATTTCCCACAGCACAACTATAGTAACTGCAGTTGTAAAGAGAAATATTAACACTGTATTATAGCACAATAAATGGGCAAGTATCTGGGGAAATGGATTAATTACCAAAGTAATTTCAGTAAAAACAGAATAATTGGCAATGCTTTCTTCACTTCTGAAAATCTCAAATAACATAGTCCTTCCAGGACTTGATTATGATATCTGTTCTTATCCCTATTGGATTTGGTCATCACACATTAACCCTATAAAGTGGAATTTTCTTTGTATTTTTCAGATATTTATTAGGTTAATAATTAAAAATTCATCCCCTCCTTACAGATAAAATCCCTCAAAGTGTGAAAATAAGCCCTAAACTTCTCTCATTAACTTTCACTAAAATAGATTAGGAATAAAATGATCTGGTTTTTATGCATCTTTCTTCCATATTTTGATATATATTAAAATGTTTTTTATAAAGGTAAAACAGCTTCAATGGAATAACTAATGTTACAGAAAACATCTATTTTTGCTTTATTGACTATGCCAAAGCCTTTGACTGTGTGGATCACAATAAAATGTGGAAAATTCTGAGAGAGATGGGAATTCCAGACCACCTGACCTGCCTCTTGAGAAACCTATATACAGGTCAGGAAGCAACAGTTAGAACTGGACATGGAACAACGGACTGGTTCCAAATAGGAAAAGGAGTACGTCAAGGCTGCATATTGTCACCCTGCTTATTTAACTTATATGCAGAGTACATCATGAGAAACACTGGGCTGGAAGAAGCACAAGCTGGAATCAAGATTGCCAGGAGAAATATCAATAACCTCAGATATGCAGATCACACCACCCTTATGGCAGAAAGCAAAGAAAAACTAAAGAGCCTCCTGATGAAAGTGAAAGAGGAGAGTGAAAAAGTTGGCTTAAAGCTCAACATTCAGAAAACTAAGATCATGGCATCTGGTCCCATCAATTCATAACAAATAGATGGGGAAACAGTGGAAACAGTGATAGATTTTATTTTTTGGTTATCCAAAATCACTGCAGGTGGTGACTGCAGCCATGAAATTAAAAGACACTTGCTCCTTGGAAGAAAATTTATGACCAACCTAGACAGCATACTGAAAAGCAGAGACATTACTTTGCGAACAAAGGTCCATCTAGTCAAAGCTATGGCTTTTCCAGTGGTCATGTATGGATATGAGAGTTGGATTATAAAGAAAGCTGAGCACAGAAGAATGGATGCTTTTAAACTGTGGTGTTGGAGAAGACTCTTGAGAGTCCCTTGGACTGCAAGGAGATCCAACCAGTCCATCCCAAAGGAAATCAGTCCTGAATAGTCATTGGAAGGACTGGTGTTGAAGCTGAAACTCCAATACTTTGGCCACCTGATGCGAAGAGCTGACTCATTTGAAAAGACCCTGATGCTAGGAAAGATTGAAGGCAGGAGTAGAAGGGGACTACAGAGGATGAGATGGTTGGACCGCATCACCGACTCAATGGACATGGGTTTTGGTGGACTCTGGGAGTTGGTGATAAACAAGAAGTCCTGGCATGCTGTGGTTCATGAGGTCACAAAGAGTCAGACACGACAGAGGACTGAACTGAAACTGAACTGAACTGATTCATTTTGCTGTATACCTGACAGTAACATAGTATTGTTAATCAACTATATTCCAATAAAAAAAATTTTTTTAAGTTCTCTTTAAAATTTTCAGAATCTGACTTCAACTTCTATGTTACTCAGAAACAGTGCATAAACCACTTCTGGTTGTGGTTCTCAAGCCTTCTAAATGCTTTATGAGCAATAACTTTAGTTCTAATAACATCAGGAAGGTACCCATATTATTCTTATTTGACAGATAAGCAAACTGAGGTTTCATGACTCGTTTGGCAGAGATGAAATTCAACCCAGCCCATCTGACTTCAGATTCCATGTGTTTAACCACTTATATATGGACACAACTATGCAGCAAGTGGCAGAAGATACAAAATAATGGGCATACTAAGAATTTGAAATCACCCAAAACTGGGACCCTCCTGGCTAACATATATTCCTGCCACATTAAACAACCTTCCTAAGATTAATAAATCTCTTTTTCAAGAGACACAAGGTTAAGAGTGTTAGTTTGCCTTACAAAAATGATAAGAATAAAAGTAAACGCACATGGTTTGAAAAGAAATTCATCAAATAGGAGCCTTGCCAGAGATAGTAATACCATCTCCAATGCAATTCAACTTGATAAACCCAAACTAAATCTTTTCCCCAACCATGTTCCTCCTCCAGTGTTCCCAGGAAATGGTAAACCCTAGCCACTTAGTTCAGAGAAGGCAATGGCAACCCACTCCAGTACTCTTGCCTGGAAAATCCCATAGACAGAGAGCCTGGTGGGCCGCAGTCCATGGGGTCACACAGAGTCAGACACGACAGAAGTGACTTAGCAGCAGCAGCAGCAGCCACTTAATTACAAACCTGGGCACCGTCTGGACTCTACCTTCTTCCCCAGCCCATGCATCCAACCTAAATTCCCTTAGGTTCTACTCCTAAAGAGTGCTATAATCCAGCCATTATTGGAACCCAAGTCACCACAATCTTTCTCCTGCACGGGCACCGTGGGCTTCCTAATTAGTCTCTCAACCTTATCCATCCTGCCTTTCCATCCCTGTTTACTCCACACCAAATTTACTCTCCAAAGCCAGAGATGTTCTGAAAATACAAATCTGAATCATATTACTTTCTTGCTTCAAATTTTACAATGCTTTCTGGTTTCCCTTTTTTAAAAAAGTCTAAAATTCTTAGCATTCCCTGAGGCCCTGATAGCTTGATCTATCTAATTCACCCCTTACTTCTCCATTTCCTCTCCCTCTTTCTCTCCTCTTCTTTCTCTTTCCCTTTCTCTCCCCCTGCCTCAACCCTTTTCCTCACTCGTGAAGGCACTGCTTTTGCTTTTCCCTCTAGGCCTTCAGACAAGCTGATTCTCCTCCACTATATGCCCTGCTTTCCTCTCCTCATGCACTTTACTAATTTCTGCTATTAATTTTTTTTAAACCTCATTGTAGAAGTTATATCTTAAGAAGATACACTGGGCAATCAGAATCTCCCATCAGGGTAGAGCATGCTATGTTTAACCATTGCCAGCCCTAATACTAACATTTATTGTTTCATATATGAGTGTGTGTGAGTGTGTGTATGTATATATACACACTGAGTGTAAGTTTCATGAGAAGTACAACCTTGTATATTTTGTTTATTGTTGTATCCATAATATAGGAAAGTGCCCAGCAAAAGAATACTCAATAAACATTTGTCCAAAGCACAAAGAAAGGACTAATTTCAAGCTGTGGTCCTGGGGGTAAGTGTCTGAAGTGGAGGGAAAGGCATCTGAAGTTAAAGAAGGGAGTGGAGTAATATCTTCAATGCATTAAATAAAAATGCAAAACAAAGATGTTTTCAGACACACAAAAACTGAAAGAATTCATCACCAGTGGACCTTTGTCACTAAAAATGCTTATGGGAGTCCTTCACAAAGAAAGAAAATAATAGAAGATGGAAACCTAGATCTAAACAAAGGTATAAAAAGAACCAAAAATGGTAAATATACTGGTAAATACAAATAATTTTTCTCAATTTTTAAATGACTACAAAAAATAATTGACTTAAAGCAAAAAAAAAAAAAGCCAATTACAATGCGTTGTGAGATTTATGACAAATATATATGCATGTTAACAACAATAGCACAAAGACCGGGAGAAATGGAAGTATACAGTTGTAAGATTCCAACATGAGGTAAAGGTAACCTGTAACAAAGATATATACTATCCACCCTAAAGTAATTACTATGATACAAGCAAAAAAATTCATAACTAATAAGCCAAAAAGGAGATAAAATATATATTGAAAAAAGTCGATTAACTGCAAAGGAAGAAAGAGAGAACAAAAAGGAAATGGGGTGAACAGAAAACAAGTAACAAGATGGTACATTTAAATCCAACCCTATAATTACATTAAGAGGAAGAGCTTGTCAGGTTGGATAAGAATCAAAATGAAAATATTTGCTACATGTTGTAAAGTAATTAGCCTCCAACTAATAAAAATAAATGAAAAAAAAATAAAAGAAAAAAAAGAAAATATTTGCTACATATTAGAAGCCTTCTATTAATATATAAAAGTAAAAGGCTGAGGAAAGATACACCATGCAAACAATAATCAAAATAAAGATGACGTGACTATATTAATAGCAGACAAAGTAGATCTCAGAAGAAAAAGTACTATAAGAAATAGCCTAACGGACAGATGGCAGTCCAAGGCAACTGCCCCTACCCTAGAAGAATTGGTGGCAATCAGGAACCATCATCAAATCCATATCAAGGAAGATTCCAGGGTGTTGAGTAATTTGAGGCCTCTCACAACTACCTGCCCTCACACGGTATACAAGGTTCTTCATAAGTAGTTATCCACTTGTCTCTAGGCTCAACTTTTGCCCCTCATTCTCCAGCCACACTGAATCATTTGCATGCAGGTTCTTAAATGAGTTTTTTTTTTTTCCTTCTTCCAAGTCAGCACTGCTCCAATTCCATCTCCCCCTTCCTCTGCAGTCTTTGCCCCTAACCTTCATTTTTTTTTTTCTCCAGAACAAAGGCTACTGGTCCTCTTTAAGTTGCATGAGAACAGCAATAACTCCAGGAGAACTTCTTGCTAGTTAGGTGCTACTCATGTGTGCTTCCACTGAATCCTATTTACATTCAATATTTCTATGACTTTGACCATGTCACTCATCCTCTTCAAGGGCCAGCTTCTGAGTCAGGATAGCAATACCTGCCTTACAGAGCCATTGTCACAATGTAAGTAAACAACTAAACACAATGTTGCATTCCTTGGATCTGTTCAATCAGTTCAGTTCAGTCTCTCAGTCCTGTACAACTCTTTGCAATTCAGTGGACTGCAGAATGCCAGGCCT
The DNA here is from genome assembly GCF_023699985.2 of Odocoileus virginianus. Taxonomy (NCBI): domain Eukaryota; kingdom Metazoa; phylum Chordata; class Mammalia; order Artiodactyla; family Cervidae; genus Odocoileus; species Odocoileus virginianus. Next base: position 57,707,023 of record NC_069680.1, read on the forward strand.
CCCTGTCCATCGCCAACTCCTAGAGTTTACTCAAACTCATGTCCATTGAGTCAGTGATGCCATCCAACCATCCCATCCTCTATTGTCCCCTTCTCCTCCCACCTTCAATCTTTCCCGGCATCAGGGTCTTTTCCAATGAATCAGTTCTTTGCATCAGGTGGCCAAAGTATTGGAGTTTGAGCCTCAACATCAGTCCTTCCAAAGAATATTCAAGACTGATTTCCCTTAAGATGGACTGGTTGGGTCTCCTTACAGTTCAAGGGACTCTCAAGAATCTTCTCCAACACCACAGTTCAAAAGCATCAATTCTTTAGCACCCAGCTTTCTTTATAGTTCAATTCTCACATCCATACATGACTACTGGAAAAACCACAGCTTTGACTAGATGGACCTTTGTTGGCGAAAGTAATGTCTCTGCTTTTTAATATGCTGCCTAGGTTGGTCATAGCTTTTCTTCCAAGGAGCAAGTGTCTTTTAATTTCATGACTGTAGTCACCATCTGCAGTGATTTTGGGGCCCCCCAAAATAAAATGTCACTGTTTCCATTGTTTCCCCATCTATTTGCCATGAAGTGATGGGACCAGATGCCAGATCTTAGTTTTCTGAATGCTGAATCTTAGTTTTCTGTTCAATAGATGGAAACAAAATTGTTGCTCTTGTTTTAGTTACTCCACTGTTACAGTTATGACATTGTATACCAGTTGTTCATTTTTCTGAATTCCCAATTAAACTATGATGAGGGCAGGAATTAAATCTTATATTTTATTTTATTGTCTATATCAAACACATTAAACACTTGTAGTAAGTATCCCATGTATTGAATGATATGCATTGAAATATGTAATTATTGGATGACTATGTAATGAATAGGTATTGAATGAATGAACAAATAAATGAATAGATGAATGAACAGTGGAAGTTTCTGTTTGTGTCATCATCATGTACTCCTTAGACATTACTTCCCACAATATCTTAGAGTGGACAGATTTGAAGTATCCTTAGCCATACCACCTTTCTGAAAAATGGAGTTTCAAAAAAATTTCCCCAAAGTTCAGACTTTTAAATCCACTAAGTATTAGCTAGTCATAATTGCCTGGATTTCTTGTATCTCCCTCTCCAACAGACCCTTTCTCACCTCTGAGTTTTTTGCCTAACCTGAAAACAATCTCCTCAACATGCTTTTATAATTTTGACATTTCAGTGACATTTTCCTATTGAACCATATATTAGTCTCTCTTATCTCCCCTATTAATCTGAAACCCTTTTCAAGACAGGCATTTGACTCTATTTTAATACGTCTCTAGAATTTAAAAACATTAAAGAACCACACTCTGGAATAAGTCAGACCTAAATTTGAATCTTAAGTGTTTGTTACTTGAAAGCTGAGTACCCTTGAATAAGTTACCTCAATTCTCCATCTCAATTTCCTTATTTGGAAGTTGTCAATCATAGAATCTAATTTGTAAAGCTGTCATTAATATTTAATAAAATAAGGTCCATACACATATTAAGAACACCATAAATAGTACATCTAGCATAGGTGCTTAATAAATAACAGTGCTATCTTTCCTTCAGGAAAACAGGAAGTTATCACAAAATATGGACACATTTTAACCATATCCAAATTAAATCTATTTTAAGTAAGAAAAGCATTCCCTATTATTTCCTGAGTTTAATATATTAACCATAAAAATAAGAGGGTACCATATGTCTGGCTTCCCAGGTGGCGCTAGTAGTAAAGAACCTGGCTGCCAAGGTAGGAGATGTAAGATCCCTGGGTCGGGACACACTGATGTGACTTAGCACGCGTGACTTAACACGACTGATGTGACTTAACGTGCACTGTATGTCGATCTGTTTTTGTCTGTGTATGTGTTTGTGTATTGTTGTTGTTTGGTCTGAGTCATGTACAACTGTTTGCAACCCCATGGACTGTAGCCTACCAGGCTTCTCTCTCCATGAGATTTCCCAGGCAAGAATACTGGAGTGGGTTGTCATTTCCTTCCTCAGGGGATCTTCCCCACCCAGGGATTGAACCTGTGTCTCCTGCATTGGCAGGTATATTCTTTCCCACTGAGTCACCAGGGAAGCTCATGTTTGTGTATAAGTCCATTCTAACAAAGAAACTTTTCCTAATATATGTAACCCTAACAACTCAACTATATTCATACTGAAACTCAAACCAAGTCATGGAAGTTTAAAGCTGAAACCGATAATGAATCCTAATAAAGCACCTAATTCACGCCTGCATTAGAAAACCTGATAAGAAACACAACGTAGAGAAAGGTCACAACTTACCAAATTCATACAGTTAGTACAAGGCAGAGACTTATAGCTGCCTCTACAAGTATTTTTTTTTTTAAGTATTACCATTTCTGTCTAAAACACATTGCCTGAGCCTTCTATCTCCTGAATACCTGTCCAATCAGAAAGCAAACTTAACAACAGTGAAGGAGTTGATGGGTATACAGATTACTTTCAGAGCAGTGGCACATTTTGCCTGTCATTGTATTGCTACAGGAACATGCTCTATTGTTCTACAAACTACTAATAAAGTTTCTCTTTGTTACATATTCAATTGTTGGAGCTTTTTGAAGGATTTGTCTCCTTTTCTCTTCTTAGTTAGCTTTTATTTGTAATTACTGTTCAGACATGAGGTCTTTTTTATATTGTTTTAAACTCAATTTCTATTGTAATTTCAGATGTAATTACTGCTCCTTTCTGGCAACAGCTCTGAAGTAAAATCCACATTCATTCTGCTCTACAACACAGACAAACTCAACACATACCCCCATTCATTCTTTCACATTTATTCTTAAGCACAGATTTTGAAAAGGCAATAAACGATAAACTTGAGGCCCAGTAAGTGAATTAAGAAGAAAGGGGGAACACTGTGGCTCAAGGTAAAGATGTCACTCCTACTTATTAAGCACTTGGTGAGTGATTTATGGGGGATTCACTTATAACTACCACCCCCCTGCCTAAGAGAGAAAACCCTGCTGTGTCATTGTAGATGAGGCAAAGCTGCCAAAACTATCACTAGTGTGTACATTACATGAGGGCAGTAATTATTTTTTTACTTCTATTCACTGCTGAATTTCACAGAGCAGTAGCTGGCAAACTGCAGGCTCTCTTTAACATTTGCTGAATGAAGGAAGTACACAAGCCTTATCTGCCTTAGCATCAGAGGCTCACAATGCAATTCTTTACATCACTAAGCATCTAAAATTAAGTCCAACTAAAAAGATTTTTGTCTATAGTAGAGTCAGACAGTAAGCCTCATACAGGAAAGAAAGGAAGAGAGGGAGAAAAGAAGTCCTTTTAGTTCTTAAAGTATTACTAGTATTCTGAGGAAAAGCCAAAAGTAGCCTGAATATAAGTAGACCTTCTTTGGGTAATAATAGCATCACCAATAGAACTTTTACATTTGAGATACAATTCTGGAATTGTGTGTAAATTTTATCTGAGCAAGTTACTACATATAGCTATCACAGAATGTAGCACCTTGCACTGAAATTGCCCATAATTCATCCATTTTCCCAAGTGGACAATGGGTTTCCTGAGGGTGGAAGAGATTCTCATTCATTTTATCCCAGTATCTGAAACATGGCAGATGCTCAATAAATATCAGAGAGAAAAGGAAAAGAGGACAAACCAGTTCACACACTGATCTGCTTATTCCTTCAGACAATAATGAAGTGTAGTTTTCAGCTTAATCTTTCATTCAGCAAAAATTTGATATAGCCTCTGTCTTCAAGCACCTCATAATACACAGTAATAGATAAGGCATATGTGAAGAAAGATGCCTGGATTTTAAATGGTATCAGTCATTTGTGAACTCTATACATTTGTTGGTTCAACTGAAGCTGCATCCCTCCTAACTAAACTTTTCCAGTGTGCCCTCTAAAATCCACAAACAAGCAAAGTGCTCTCTACATCTCCTGCCTATCTATCCATCTCCCAAACTCCCATTGGAGCATTCTGAAGGATGAAGACCTCCACCAAAGCCCTCCGAGGTCAGCCTCTGCAATCCTCTATGAAGCAGACAGGGTTTCCTTCTAAAATCCTGAAGGAACATCCCATTCCTTTGCTTAGAACTCCCCAGGTGCCCCCTCAATGAAAGGAAAATCTAAAGTTCTAACCATTTTCTATCATCTGATCCCCCTCTGACACACTGACTCTGCAGGACGAACAAAATCAAGAGATGTGCTTCTCCCTGTTGAAAACGAGGAGCGGGAACTCCTCCATCCCACTCTACTTAGAGCATGTAACTTTTGAAAACATGCAGTATAAGACCTCATTTGAGCTTTATGTCCCAGGAACATCTTTCTTAAGGACCTGGGAGTCATCTCCTTGAAAGGAAAACATCAAAAGAGATAGCACCATATCCATGAGTGTGTTTCTGTAGCCAATATTTTATAACTTTAAATGGAGTATACAAAAATTATGAATCACTACGTTGTATGCTTGAAATTAAAACAATAATGTAACTCAACTATATTTTAGTTTTAAAAAAAGGAGCCAAGCGCCCCAATCTCCCAGTTTCTGCAGGAGGACTGGAGCCTACCTTTAGGTGAGTACCTTGCTCTAAGTTGCAAATCTACCTCCTATCATTAAGATATGAGAAGTTTATTTTCCATCTGTGTAAAGCCAATTAGCTAACACAGATGGTCAACCCAATTACCAGGTGAATCTAGGATGAACTACATGTGAAAAATGATGCTGTTAAGTCCTTTTCCTTGAGGAGCAGGTGTTTTACTTAAAAACATATATGCAATGGATTGCATCTGCTTTATCTATAAAAAGATAGGATTTCTTTCTGTCATTGCAATCCCTTAGCACAGCGGTCCCCAATCTTTTCAGCACCAGGGACCAGTTTCATGGAAGATAATTTTTCTACAGACCAAGCTGGGGTGGGGGAGGTGGTTTCGGGATAACTCAAGTACATAACATTTATTGTGCACTTTATTTCTATTATTACATCAGGTCCATCTCAGATTATGCCTTAGATCCCGAACGTTGGGGACTCTTGCAAGCAAATTGCCTATGATGCATACCACACTTTATTTTAAAGCATAATCAATTAAAAAAAAAAACAGCTTTTCTCTTTACTGTCTTTGTGGAGAGAGTCTCTGAGTTGGGAGACTATTTTGTTTCTAATTGTATTTTTCCAATGTCTACCACTTTTTCTTTGCTCCTTTCTCCTTCAAGAATAGCCTAGACCTTTGCATGGCCCATCCGATCTGTTCATAATATTCCATACCACTACCCCCCATATAGGCATGGCCCATTCCCTCTCCACTAATCTCTGCTCAAAGGTCACCTTTTCAAAAAGGCACTCTCTTTCCAACCTGCATTAAATAATACCCCTCAATCATTATCACCTCGTCTTTCTTGGCTTTGTTTATACTCATAGCACTTATCACTGCATACTATGTAAGTATCTGCTTATTCTATATATGAGAACTAACAATAAAAAAAAAGATGTCCTTTTCATCATAGGGGACTGAAATGCAAAAGTAGGAAGTCAAAACATATCTGGAGTGACAGACAACTTTGGCCTTAGAGTACAGAATGAAGCAAGGCAAAGACTAAAAGAGTTTTGCCAAGAGAAAGTGCTGATGATAGCAAATACACTCTTCTAACAATACATGAGTTGACTCTACACATGAACATCACCAGATGATCAATACCAAAATCAGATGATTATATCTTTGTACCCGAAGATGGAGAAGGTGACTATAAGTCAGCAAAAACAAGACTGAGACCTGACTGTGGCTGAGATCATGATTCCTTATTGTAAAAGTCTGACTCAAATTGAAGAATGTGGTGAAAGATACTAGGTCATTCAATTTAGTTCAGTTCAGTCACTCAATTGTGTCCGATGCTGAGAACCCACAGACTGCAGCACAGCAGGCTTCCCTGTCCACCAAATCCTGGAGCTTGTTCAAACTCATGTCCATTGAGTTGCGGATGCCATCCAACCATCTCATCCTCTGTCATCTCCATCTCCTCCTGCTTTCAACCTTTCCCAGCATCAAGATCTTTTCCAATGAGTCAGTTCCTCACATCAGGTAGCCAAAGTATTGAAGCTTTTGCCTCAGCATCAGTCCTTCCAATGAATACTCAGGACTGATTTCCTTTAGAATTGACTGGTTTGATCTCCTTGCAGTCCAAGGTACTCTCAAGAATTTTCTCTAACACCACAGTTCAAAAGCATCAATTCTTCAGCACTTAGCTTTCTTTATGCTACAACACTCACATCCATACATGACTATTGGAAAAACCATAGCTTTGACGAGATGGAACTTGGCCAGCAAAGTAATGCTCTTCTTTTTAACATGCTGTCTAGGTTGGTCATAGCTTTTCTTCCAAGGAACAAGTGTCTTTTAATTTCATGACTGCAGTCACCATCTGCAGTGATTTTGGAGCCCAAGAAAATAATATCTCTTACTGCTTCCACTGTTTCCCCATCTATTTGCCACTAAGTGATGGGACCAGATGCCATGATCTTAGCTTTTTGAATGTTGAGGTTTAAGCCAGCTTTTTCACTCTACTCTCTCACTTTTATCAAGAGGCTGTTTAGTTTCTATTCACTTTCTGCCATAAAGGTGATGTCATCTGCGTATCTGAGGTTATTGATATTTCTCCTGGCAATCTCAACTTAAGCTTGTGCTTCATCCAGCCTGGCATTTCATATAGTGTTCTCTGCATATAAGTTAAATAAGCAGGGTGACAATATACAGCCTGACTACTCCATTCCCAATTTGGAACCAGTCCGTTGTTCCATGTCCAAATATAGCTGTTGTTTTTTGACCTGCATACAGATTTCTCAGGAAGCAGGTAAGATGGTCTGGTATTTCTATCTCTTTAAGAATTTTCAACAGTTAGTTGATCAACACTGTCAAAGGATTTACTGGAGTCAATAAAGCAGAAACAAATGTTTTTCTGGAACCCTCTTGCTTTTTTCTATATTCCAACAGATGTTGGCAATTTGATTTCTGGTTCCTTTGCCTTTTCTAAATCCAGCTTGAACATCTGGAAGTTCTCGGTCATGTACTGTTGAAGAAGGCTTGGAGAATTTTGAGCATTACTTTTCTAGCGTGTGAGATGAGTGCAATTGTGTGGTAGTGTGAACACTCCTTGGCATTGCCTTTCTTTGGGATTGGAATGAAAACTGACCTTTTCCAGTCCTGTGGCCACTGCTGAGTATTCCAAATCTGCTGGCATACTGAGTGCAGCACTTTCACTGCATCATCTTTTAGGATTTGAAATAGCTGAGCTGGAATTCCATCCCCTCCACTAGCTTTCTTTGTATTGATTCTTCCTAAGAAGAATCAATGATCATATCAATGATCACAATCAATGATCACACCATTGGTTATCTGAGTCATTAAGATCCTTTTTGTACAGTTCTGTGTATTCTTGCCACCTCTTCTTACTATATTCTGCTTCTGTTAGGTCCATACCATTTTTGTCCTTTACTGTCCCCATCTTTGCATGAAATGTTCCCTTCCTATCTCTAATTTTCTTGAAGTGATCCCTAGTCTTTCCCATTCTATTGTTTTCTAAGTCTTTGCACTGATCACTGAGGAAGACTTCCTTATCTCTCCTTGCTATTCTTTGGAACTCTGCATGAGCCCTGCCTGTAACCAGAAAATTGGATTAAAGATTTACTGAGCATGGCCCTGCCCATCAGAACAAGACTCAGATTTCCCCACAGTCAATCCCTCCCATCAGGAAGCTTCCACAAGCCTCTTATCCTTATCCATCAGAGGGCAGACAGAATCAAAACCACAATCACAGAAAACTAACAGTATTGATCACATGGATCACAGCCTTGTCTAACTCAATTAAACTATGAGCCATGCTGTGTAGGGCCACCCAAAATGGATGGGTCATGGTGGAGAGTTCTGACAAAATATGGTCAAAGGGAAAAGGGAATGGCAAACCACTTCAGTGTTCTTGCCTTGAGAACATATGAACAGTATAAAAAGATAAAAAGATATGACACTGAAAGATGAAATCCCCAGGTCAGTAGGTACCCAATATGCTACTGGAGAAGAATGGAGAAATAACTCCAGAAATAATGAAGAAATAGAGCAAAGCAAAAACAACACCCAGTTGTGGATGTACTAGTAATGGAAGTAAAGTTCAATGCTGTAAAGAACAATATTTCATAGGAACCTGGAATGTTAGGTCCATGAATCAAGGTAAATTGGAAATGGTTAAACAAGAGATGGCAAGAGTGAACATCATTATTTTAGGAATCAGTGTACTAAAATGAACTAGAAAGGCTGAATTTAACTCAGATGGCCATTATATCTACTACGGTGGGCAAGAATCCCTTAGAAGAAACGGAGAAGCCCAAAGAGTCAACAAAAGAATCCAAAATGTAGTACTTGGGTGCAACTTCAAAAATGATAGAACGATCTCTGTTCATTTCCAAGGCAAGCCATTCACTATCACTGTAATTCAAGTCTATGCCCCAACCAGTAATCTGAAGAAGCTGAAGTTGAACAATTCTATGAAGACCTACAAGACCTTCTAGAACTAACACCAAAAAAAGATGACCTCTTTTCATCATAGAGGACTGGAATGCAAAAGTATGTAGTCAAGTGACACATAAAGTAACAGGAAATTTTGACCTTGGAGTACAAAATGAAGCAGGGCTAAGACTAACAGAGTTTTGCCAAGAGAATGCACTGGTCATAGCAGTCACTCTCGTCCAACAACACAAGAGAAGACTCTACACATGGACATCACCAGATGGTCAATATCGAAATCAGACTGATTATATTCTTTGCAGCCAAAGATGGAGAAGCTCTATACATTCAGCAAAAACAAGACTGGGAGCTGATTGTGGCTCAGATCATGAACTCCTTATTGCAAAATTCAGACTTAAATTGAAGAAAGTAAGGAAAACCACTAGACCATTCAGGTATGACCTAAATCAAACTCCTTATGTTTATATAGTGGAAGTGACAAATACTCAAGGGATTAGATCTACTAGGCAGAGCACCTGAAGAACTATGGATGGAGGTTCATGACATCATACAGGAAGAGGTGATCAAACCATCCCCAAGAAAAAGAAATGCAAAAAGGCAAAATGGTTGCCTGAGACCTTACAAATAGCTGAGAAAAGAAGAGAAGCTAAAGGCAAAGGAGGACAGTAAAAATATACGCATCTGAATACAGGACATTCAGGCATGACCTAAATCAAATCCCTTATGATTATACATTGGAAGTGACAGATGGATTCAAGGGATTAGATTTGATAGACAGAGGGCCTAAAGAACTATTGACAGAGGTTCACAACATTTTATAGGAGGCAGTTATCAAAACCATCCCCAAGTAAAAGAAATGCAGAAAGGCAAAGTGGTTGTCTGATGAGGGCTTACAAATAGCTGAGAAAGGAAGAGAAATGAAAGGCAAAGGAGAAAAGGAAAGATATATCCATCTGAATGCAGAGTTCCAGAGTACAGTCAGAAGAGATGAGAGCCTAGTGAAATGAACAATGCAAAGAAATAGAGGAAAACAATAGAATGGAAAAGACTAAAGAGCTCTTCAAAGAAAATTAGAGATACGAAGTGAATATTTCATTCAGTTCAGTCCAGTTCAATCGCTCAGTTGTATCCGACTCTATGCAACCCCATGAACCGCAGCACACCAGGTCTCCCTGTCCATCACAAACTCCTGGAGTCCACCCAAAACCATGTCCATTGTGTCGGTGATGCCGTCCAACAATCTCATCCTCTGTCGTTCCCTTCTCCTCCTACTCCCAATCTTTCCCAGCATCAGGGTCTTTTCAAATGAGTCAGCTCTTTGTATCAGGTGTCCAAAGTATGGGAGTTTCGGCTTCAACATCAGTCCCTCCAATGAACACCAGGACTGATCTCCTTTAGGATGGACTGGTTGGATCTCCTTGCAGTCCAAGGGACTCTCAAGAGTCTTCTCCAACACCACAGTTCAAAAGCGTCAATTCATAGACACTCAGCTTTCTTTATAGTCCAACTCTCACATCCATACATGACGCCTGGAAAAACCATAGCCTTGACTAGACGGACCTTTGTTGGCAAAGCAATGTCTCTGCTTTTTAATATGCTGTCTAGATTGGTCATAACTTTCCTTCCAAGAAGCAAGTGTCTTTTAATTTCATGGCTGCAATCACCATCTGCAGTGATTTTGGAGCCCCCCAAAATAAAGTCAGCCACTGTTTCCCCATCTATTTGCCATGAATTGATGGGACTGGATGCCATGATCTTAGTTTTCTGAATGCTGAGCTTTAAACCAAATTTTTCACTCTCCTCTTTCACTTTCATCAAGAGGCTCTTTAGTTCTTCTTCACTTTCTGCCATAAGGGTGGTGTCATCTGCATATCTTAGGTTATTGATATTTCTCCCAGAAATCTTGATTGCAGCTTGTTTTTCCTCCAGCCCATTGTTTCTCATGATGTACTCTGCATATAAGTTAAGCAGGGTGACAATATACAGCCTTGACGTACTCCTTTTTCTATTTGGAACCAGTCTGTTGTTCCACGTCCAGTTCTACCTGTTGTTTCCTGACCTGCATACAGGTTTCTCACGAGGCAGTTCAAGTGGTCTGGTATTGCCATCTCTTTCAGAATTTTCCACAGTTTATTGTGATCCACATAGTCAAAGGCTTTGGCGTGGTCAATAAAGCAGAAATGTTTCATTCAAGACAGCACAATAAAGACAGAACATGTATGAACTTAACAGAAGCAGAAAATATTAAGAAGAGGTGACAAGAATACACAGAAAAACTGTACAAAAAGATCTTCATGACCCAGATAACCACAATGGTATAATCACTCCCTTAGACCAGACATTCTGGAGTATGAAGTCAAGTGGGCCTTAGGAAGCATCATTTCAAACAAAGCTAGTGGAGGCCATGGAATTCCAGTTGAGCTATTTCAAATGCTAAAAGATGATGCTATTAAAGTGCTACACTCAATATGCCAGCAAATTTGGAAAATTCAGCAGTGACCACAGAACTGGAAAAGGTCAGCTTTCATTCCAATCCCAAGCTAATGTTCAAGCTAATGGACAACTGAGCTCATTACATATGCTAGCAAAGTATTGCTCAAAATTCTCCAACCTAAGCTCCAACAGTACGTGAACTGATAAATTCCAGATGTATAAGCTGAATTCAGAAAAGGCAGATGAACCAGAGATCAAATTACCAACATCCATTGAAACTAGAAAAAGCTAGAAAATTCCAGAAAAACATCTATTTGTGCTTCTTGACTACACTAAACCCTTTAACTGTGTAGATCACAACAAATTGTGAAAAATTCTTAAAGAGCTGGAAATACCAGGCTATCTAACCTGCTCCTGGTAAACCTGTATGCAGGTCAAGAAGCAACAGCTAGGTTTGGACATGGAACAATGAACTGGTTCCAAACTGGGAAAGGAGTACATCAAGGCTGTATATTGTCACCCTGCTTATTTAACTTATATGCAGAGTTCAGTTCAGCTCAGTCACTCAGTCAGCATCCGACTCTTTGTGATCCCATGGACTGCAGCATGCCAGGTCTCCCTGTCCATCACCAACTCCCAGAGTTTACTCAAACTCATGCCCATCGAGTCGGTGATGCCATCCAGCCATCTCATCCTCTGTCATCCCCTTCTCTCCTGCCCCCAATCCCTCCCAGCATCGGGGTCTTTTCCAATGAGTCAACTCTTCACAGAGTACATCATGCCAAATACCCGGCTGCATGAACCACAAGCTGGAATTAAGATTGTCAAGAGAAATATCAATAACCTCAGATATGCAAATGACCACTACACTTAAGGCAGAAATTGAAGAGTAACTCAAGAGCCTCTTGATGAACGTGAAAGAGGAGAGTGGAAAAGCTGGCTTAAAACTCAACACTCAAAAAACAAAGATCATGGCATCCAGTCCCATCACTTTATGGCAAACAGGGAAACAATGCAAACAGTGACAGATTTTATTTTCTTGGGCTCCACACTCACTGAAGAAGGTGACTGCAGCCATGAAATTAAAAGATGCTTGCTCCTTGGAAGAAAAGTAATGACAAACCCAATAAACATATTAAAAAGCAGAGACATTACTTTGCCTACAAAGATCTATCTAGTCAAAGCTGTGGTTTTTCCAGTAGTCATGTACAGATGTGAGAGCTGGACAATAAAAAAGGCTGAGCACCAAAGAATTGATACCTTAGAACTGTGGTGCTGGACTCTTGAGAGTCTCTTGGACACCAAGGAGATCAAACCAGTCAATCCTGAAGGAAATCAATCCTGAATATTCATAGGAAGGACTGATGCTGAAGTTTAAGCTCTAGTACTTTGGCCATCTGATGCAAACAGCCAACTCATTAGAAAAGTCCCTGATGCTGGGAAAAACTGCAGGTAGGAGGAGAAGGGGATGACACAGGATGAGATGGTTGGACTGCATCACCAACTCAATGTATGTGAGTTTGAGCAAACTCCAGGAGATGGTGAAGGACAGGGAAGACTGGCATGCTGCAGTCCATGGGGTCACAAAAAATCAGACATGACTGAGTGACTGAACAATGAACAACAACAGTTGTGTACAATATTACTTAAGTTTCAGGTGATTCATAACTTTTGTAATTCACAGTTTTTGAAGGGATACTCCATTTATAGTTATAAAATATTGGTTATTTTTTTGTTGTATAATATGACCTTGAAGCTTATTTTAAAAATACTGTGTTTTCTTCTGGGCATACACACTGAGGAAGCCAGATCTGAAAGAGACACGTGCACCCCAATGTTCATCGCAGCACTGTTTATAATAGCCAGGACATGGAAGCAACCTAGATGCCCATCAGCAGATGAATGAATAAGGAAGCTGTGGTACATATACACCATGGAATATTACTCAGCCATTAAAGAGAATTCATTTGAATCAGTTCTAATGAGATGGATGAAACTGGAGCCCATTATACAGAGTGAAGTAAGCCAGAAAGATAAAGAACATTACAGCATACTAACACATATATATGGAATTTAGAAAGATGGTAATGATAACCCTATATGCAAAACAGAAAAGGAGACACAGATGTACAGAACAGACTTTTGGACTCTGTGGGAGAAGGCGAGGGTGGGCTGTTTCAAAAGAACAGCATGTATATTATCTATAGTGAAACTGATCACCAGCCCAGGTGGGATGCATGAGACAAGTGCTTGGGCCTGGTGCACTGGGAAGACCCAGAGGGATCAGGTGGAGAGGGAGGTGGGAGGGGGGATCAGGATGGGGAATACATGTAACTCCATGGCTGATTCATGTCAATGTATGACAAAACCCACTGAAATGTTGTGAAGTAATTAGCCTCCAACTAATAAAAATAAATGAAAAAAAAATAAAAATAAAAAATATTATAGAGCAAAAAAAATAAATAAATAAAAATAAAAATACTGTGTTTTGAAGTTCCTTGAAATTATTTTTGTATGGGTATGAAACTAATGTGAAATACAGTTAAGGCTTATTTTCTTTTGGACATGAGTTTGAGCAAGATCAATGACTGAACAACATTTGTTTATCACCCATTATCTACCTCCTTGACTCTGATAAAATCTCCATAAGAGCAGAAGCTCTTCCTATTTCATTCACTTCTTGTATCCCCAGAGCCTAGAACATTGCAGTACAGATGACATTAATTCAGTGAATAAATGATAGAGTATAATTAATTATACAAACTAAAAGAGATTAACCTAAAATGCTATTAGAATGAACCACTTAATTTTGCAGAACATGCAACTCTGTATAGTTAGAACTATAAGAAAGCTTAGCATTTAGCTATAGGAATACTTGAGTAAGAATTTATTATAGCTACTTACCTCTTGTTACCTCTGAGTTAAAAAAATTTACAAATTTGTAATTGGTGGCAGAGAGTTATTATCCTCATGCACTGACATTTGTACACATGGTCTTATCTCACTGATCAAACAATTGGGGGTGGAAGGAAAGGAAATGATCTTTAATGACGAAAAGTGGAATGCTAGAATATGTGAATAGTGGGAATGTAAATTGATACAACCATTATGGAGAACAGTATGGAGGTTCCTTAAAAAACTAAAAATAGAGCTACCATATAATCCAGCAATCCCACTCTTGGGGATATATCCAGAGAAAACCATAATTCAAAAAGATATGTGCACCCCACTGTTCATTACAGCACTATTTACAATAGCCAGGACATGTAAGCAAACTAAATGTCCATCAACAGAGAAATGGATAAAGAAGATATGATACATATATACAATGGAATACTATTCAGCCACAAAAGGAATGAAATAAATGCCATTTGCAAAGCAACATGGATGGACCTAGGGATAATCATACTGAGTGAAGTAAGTCAGAAAGAGAAAGACAAATATTATATGACGTTGCTTATATGTGAAATCTAAAAAAAAACAAAGTGGTACAAATAAACTCAAAATAAACAATAAACAAAATAAAACAAAGTAGTTACAGAGTCACAGATATAGAAAACAAATTTATGGCTACTAGGGGGTAGTGGGGGGGCAGGCAGCAGGGATACACTGGAAGATTAGGATTGATATATACACACTACTATATATAAAATAGATAACAAATAAGGACCTACTGCATAGCACAGGGAACTCTACTCAATACTGTGTAATGGCCTATATGGGGAAAGGATCTAAAAAATACTGGATATATGTATAATTGATTCACTTTCCTATAAAGCAGAAACTAACACAATATTACAAATAAACTACCCTCCAATTAAAAAAAATTTTTAAGTATATGTGAATAAAATCCTTACATGGAAAAAATGATCCTGGGTGTGAACATAAAGCAAAGATGAAGAATATTATCATTTATTGGTTTATGCAATTCCAATCAGAATACATATATAAATTTGTTCAGAACTTGGCAAAATAATTCATCTGAAAAATTAAGTAGATAAGTCTTTAAAAAAGGAAGACATTAAGCTCCTAAAACCATGATAATAAAACAAAGAAAAACTGATTTAGAAGTAGATTAATAAAACATGATAGCTACTCTAAAATTAGAAAGAGTATCTAACTCATAATTTCAAAAACATCCCAACTCAATGAAGAATGAATGAGAAAAGTGATTATTTAGTAAGTGGTTTTCTAATAGCAAATTACACATTTAGAGAAAAAATAACTTGAACACTTGATTTACATTACATAGTAAGAGAAATTCTATATCAGTTACAGGGTTAAAGGTTGAAACCTATAAAACTTGGAAAAAATGGCTATTTATTACAGATATAAAGGGAATGGTCTTTCTAGGCTTCAAAACTATAGAAATGAATTTAAAAGAATAGAACTATGTGACATTATATATCTTAAGTAGAAAGTAATTTTGAGAGAAACATTTTGCAGTAAATATGACAGATCTAGTTTAATACACTGACTACACAAAGAAATCAAACAAGCAGATAAGAAATAGACTAAAATCTCAAAAGATAAATGAGCAAAGGTCAAAAACAGACAATTCATAAGAAAGAATATACATCTAGCAAAGAGACATGTGAAACAAGCTGGCTCTTATCCTAGATTCTGCTTTTGGTATCCAATCCATTGAGCTCTTGGTTTCACACTTTCTGATTGCCAATAATTGGCCTTCATATTGCTCTTCAATTCTGCCCTTGCTTTTCATATGGAATTTGATGTTTTATTGCTGCTTCTTCTGTTCTGATCCCCACATAACCTCAGACCTCACATTCGCAAAGCAATGCCTTACAGGGGTAAGAAAAGTACAGGAAATCTCTACTTTCCCTGCTTCACATTTTACTAATTCAGTGATGCTATATGAGAGTCTAAACGCTTCATCACTTTTACATTACAGTTCACATCCAAATGAGTGAACAATCCTTAATGATCCATGTTATGATATTGCAAACACACAGTTAGAGCTCATTAAGTATTTAGAATGGGAGGAAGAGAGGGAAGGGAAGACTCTGTATGCAACACTTCAAATTATCCCAAGCAGCTATGAATTCCATGGTGTTGTTAATCTACCAGGCACTATGGATAGAGTTTTGGCAAACACCTACAATAAACTTTTATTGATATCAAAATATAAAAAGAAAAATTGTCTTCAATTATATTATGGTCACTTGATTAACTTTAAATTATAGTATTATAAATATATTCCAAAAGTTTGTATATTAGGTGATCTTATAACAAAAAAACTTTCAAAGGATACCTTATGATGGCAAAGAAATCACGGCCACACATAAATTAGTTACTAATAAAAATGTAATTTCAAAGTATATTTAGAAGGGAATTTTCCTACAGCAACATGAATGGACCTAGAGATTGTCATACTGAGTGAAGTAAGTCAGACAAAGAAACACAATTATCATATGATATTGCTTCTATGTGGAATCTAAAAAAAAAAAAAAAAGGTACAAACTTATTTGCAAAACAGAAATAGAGTCACAGATGTAGAAAACTAACCTATGGTTGCCAGAGGTTAAGTGTGGGGCGGGGAGTAAATTATGAATAGGAGATTGGAATTGACACATACACACTGCCACATATCAAATCGATACCTAAGAATCTGCTGACTGAGACCACGGCATCCGGCCCCATCCCCTCATGGGAATAGATGGGGAGACAGTGGAAACACTCACAGACTTTATTTTCTTGGGCTCCAAAATCACTGCAGATGGGGACTGCAGCCATGAAATTAAAAGACGAATGCTCCTTGGAAGAAAAGCAATGACAAACCTAGACAGCATATTAAAAAGCAGAGAAATTACTTTGCCAACAAAGGTCCATCTAGTCAAAGCTATGGTTTTTCCAGTAGTCTGTGCAGATGTGAGAGTTGGACCATAAAGAAAGTTGAGTGCCAAAGAATTGATGTTTTTGAACTGTGGTGTTGGAGAAGACTCTTGAGAGTCCTTGGACTGCAAGGAGATCCAACTAGTCCATCCTAAAGGAAATCAGTCCTGAATATTCATTGGAAGGACTGATGCTGAAGGTGAAACTCCAATACTTTGGCCATCTGATGAGAAGAACTGACTCATTTGAAAAGAACCTGATGCCAGGAAAGATTGAAGGCAGGAGGAGAAGGGGATGACAGAGGATGAGATGGCTGACTGGCATCACTGATGCGATGGACATGAGTTTGAGCAAGCTCCAAGTGTTGGTGATGGACAGGAAGCTTGTTGTGCTGCAGTCCATAGGGTTGCAGAGTCAGACACGACAGAGCGACTGAACTGAACTGAAAGGATAGCAGAGGAAACTCTACTGAATACTCTATACGGCCTATATGGGAAAGGAATATAAAAGAGAGTGGATATGTGTATATGTGTATATCTAATGTACTTTGCTATACAGCAGAAAGTAATAAAACAGCACTTTGTGGTGCTTAAGGCTGAAAAGGTCTTCAGTGCTCCTGATGCAGGCTTCAGAAATTCAGACATGTCCAGGAGGGGAGGATTTAATTTGTTTAATTTGTATTAATTTCTTCATCTTGAAGAAAAAAATAGTCAGGTACACAAGTGTGATCCACAAATAATCCATTACAATTAAAGAGTGATTTTGAAATAGCACAGTAATGTAATATTAAGATTGCCCTCAGCCTCAGCTAAAACCTGGAAGTAGGAAAGAAAAACTGCAACAAAATAACAAATAAAAAAAATAATATAACCACATCAGTGAAATCTCTACAAGGAACTGTGAACACAGCTCAGTTCACAGGCAGTGGCCAGAGCGTTGGCCACACTTCAACATGTGGCTGTCCAAGTGTTACTTTGACACTCATTCAGTAGAGAATCAGTACCTCTACTGTGTTACCCTATCAGTAGGGATGCAGCCAGTGACATAGGAGCACTGCAGTCTGGGCACTAGGCCAGCTACTTCCACTGCTAACCAGTCTGGAAACTGGGGCCATGTAGCCAGTTACCAGCAGGAGAGAGAATAGTGGCTGCTTGGTGAGTGCTAAATTCACAAACACATGTGAAAGACATATGAAAATCCCACAATGCTGGAATAGTCATACAAAGACATTTTGATGATGAAGATGACTCTAATATACCCTTTGGTGAGGCCTAAAGAAACAAAGGTTGTATAAGGAATTCTGTTCATTAGACACATAAAAATTCTTGTTATGCATTAGAAAGTAAATGCTGAGAGTCAAATGATCAACTTCACCATGTTATTTCTGAAAGACTATTGCACACAGTTTGTGGGAAACTTTCCAAGGTTTACCTTCTGCTTTTGTCCTTGCAAGGACTGTTGTTGCAAACTCACAGTAAGATACTAGTGGATCTACATTGACAAGGACACTGCAACGTGTATTTCCAGCATCGAAAACAAAACTTCACTTTCCAGATTCCAATTTCATCAAACCTAGTGATGATCCATTAGGAAAAGAAAAGAAAAGACTTAAATTCTTTAAGTCTTCAGAGGGAGACGTAAAGGATTCAGAACAGTTTTCTGTGAGCAAAAATGTGCAAAAAGGAGTGGAAGCAAAAAATCTGCAGGAGTCCAAGGCCTTGTTGTGATGAATGTACCATGACAAAACAAGCTTCTAAACAGTACTGTGTGAAGTTCCCTTTTGTTAATTTGGAATTTGAATATTTTAGATCCAGTTTCCTAAGTACAAAAGTGATCTGTCCTAACAACATGATCCTGTTTCATGGAGATGAGTAGAAACCATCATAGCCAAATGTGTGCTCTAAAACAATAAACACTGTTTTTTCATCTATTTCATTTTTTATTTCTCAGAAAACACATTCATACAGAATAAGAATTTCCTATGCATGTGAACAATATATATAAAATATATATTGCATATGTGATAACATCATATGAAATCTACAGAGAAAGACATGTTTCTATATATCAGGCAAAATCACGGTGCTAAAAATGAGTGAATTCTCTCAAGACTCTTTGAAACACTTTCAGACTGCCTCTCCTTTAATTTTAAGGTACATTAATAATGCAATATTTTTTAGACTTGATCCAAGAGATTTAAAAATGTGCTAAAGCCTTTAACAGACAACAGATGGATCAGAATTCTCTTGACTATTTAAGAAATACATATACAAGTGAATTCAATCCACAATGGAGCTTATGTTTCCTCTATGATGATAAAAATGCTGAAAACAAGTTACAGAGGGTAAATGTCCCTGGCTCTATTGGAAAGCTCAGGCCAAAGTCAAAGAGAAAGGAAGAACTAAAGCAACCCAGTGAAAAAACTCTATTTCAAAACAATGAAATACTGATTCACAGTGAAAATTTCAGGTCAAATAAAAATGAAGCATTGTTGTATAGTGGGAAGAATACTGACCTCACAATCAAAAGTCTGACATTCCAATATCACTCTGTTCTTGCTAGCTGATAACCTGTGCCAAGTCTCTTATAGGTCATATTAGGTAAACAGTGAATCAGATCATTTCTAAAGATGTTCAACTCTAATATTTTATGATTTTATGAATCTCTACAAATGGAATCAATGTAGAAGAAAATGAGTCAAATGAAAGTAGGAAGGTACTAAGGAAAACGGGATAACAGAAAGCCATGCACAATTTGCATTGAAAAGGCAAAACCTTTTGTACAACTGTAATCTCATAAATAAAATATAACCAATCTACTATGTATAAAATACAATTTATAGAGTTACAAAATAAGAATAACCCCCAAATCTAAAAACATTATTCTACTATACAATAAGGAATTTCAAAGTGATTTAACTTCGGGTGATGTTTCCAGTTGTGCAAAATAGGATGAAATTATCCTAAATTACTGTATGCAATAATTAAGAAAGTATGTCTTCACTGTACAGTTAGTAACAAGTATTTCTGAATAAATTTGTAAAACTGTCCTTTGAACAATCAGATTACACTTCATATTATACTGTATGACATCAATTGTATGAAATCAAGATTTCTTTTTCATGTTTACATTTCTCAAATTAGGATATGACTTCCAAGTGATGATATCTTAAATATCAATACAATGAAATACAGCAGTTTTTTATATGCATGTCTTATCTTCTCTATCAGATTGTATTTGACAAGGAAGAAAGATCAGAACTATGAAAGAAACCATAATCAAGCCATGATAAACAAATCAGACCATCTTCCTTAAAGAATTTCAACCAATTTATCTCTTTACTTCTGTGGTCTTCCTCTCCAAAACCCATAACCTCAGTCTAACCATGAGAAAAACATCAGACAAATCCCAATTAAGAGACATTCTACAGAATTTTTGACTGGTACTCCAGCAAACTGTCAAGGTCATGAAAAGAAGAAAAGCCTAAAAGACTGTCATACCACAGAGGAGACTAAGGAGACTAATGACTAAATGTAATGTAGTACCTGGATTGGATCCTAGAACAGAAAAGGGACAGTAAAGGAAAAGTTAAGGAAATATGAATGAATATGGTATGAATGAATAATGTATGAATGCTGGCTTCTCAGTTGCGACAAATATCTGATAAAATGTTACAATGGGAGTCACTGGAAGAAAGGCATAGGAGAACTCTCTGTACTATCTTTTGCAACTTTTCTGCAAACCTAAAGAGTCAGACACAACTTAGTAACTAAACAACAACAACAAAAACCATTCTAAAATTATATTAAAAAGTCAAGTCATGCATAATTTCATTCATGTATTCCATAATAAATTGGCCCTATGAATTAAAAACAGAAACTCGGGATTCAATTCTAAACAATTCAGATTTTTTAAAAATAATTAAAGTAACAGTGTAATAATACAGAAAAATAAAATGCGCCAAGAATCAAGAGGGTCTTATCTCAAGATTGTCATAGTGAGTGAAGTCAGTCAGAGAAAGACAAATATCATATGCTATCACTTGTATATGGAAACTTTAAAAAATGGTACAAATGAACTTACTTACAAAACGGAAATAGAGTCACAGATTTAGAAAGTGAACTTAGGGTTACCAAAGGGGAAAGCGGGTGTTAGGGGAAGGGGATAAACTGGGAGATTGGGGTTGACATATATACACTATTATATAACTAAGCTTATATGTGGAATCAAAAAAAAATAGTACAAATGGACTTATTTACAAAACAGAAGTAGAGTCACAGATATAGAAAACAAACTTATGATATGAGGGGATAAGGTGGGGGACGGATAAACTGGGAGGTTGGGACTGACACTGATGCATAAAACAGATAATGAGAACCTCCCCTACAGCACTGGAAACTCTACTCAACACTGTAATGGTTTGTATGGCTTACATGGGGAAAGGACCTATTTTTGAAAAATAGTGGATATATGCATATGTATAGCCAATTTACTTTGCTAAATGGTGGAAACTAAAATAACATTAACAAAAATTTTTTTTTAAAAAGTTCCAAGACGGAACAACAACAAAAAAAAGAGCACCTTTTCTCAAATCTCACTGATACAATTTTTCATCTGCAACAAGACCTGAAGCATATGTTAACTCACTTAATACAAAGTAACAAGTTTTTATTTGCAACAAGACCTAAAGCATATGTTAACTCATTTAATACACAAATAGTTAAAGCCTCAACTGTTGTGCATGCCTATGGGTAGTAATATTTCTGAAATAATGAACCTTGTCCTCCCTTTTTCTGATAACCCATCATAACTCTGGATGTCTTGAGTTTCTGGAAAGACTTATGGGAAAACGTGTGAAATAAGTCATTAAACTTGGGCTTCAACTGCTGCACAGCTCATAAAACAAATAGAACTAAACTGATTTATTGGAGCCATCCCATTTTTGCTCAAGAGACAAGGCCAAAACCACTCTTTAGGGTTAAAATGGAATATGTTTTCTGTGTATGAAAGTCAACAGTGTAGTCAGCAATCACTATGCAGTTTAATTCACTAATCTCCAATTTATCATCAAATTGTGTTTTAAACTCCTGCCCCCTCTCTTAAGTGTAATGACAACAATCTTATAAACAATTGTTAAATTCATAGTCGAGCTCAGAAAAACTTTTCTAACCCATAAAGTAAATTTTAAAAGTTAAAATGAATGTAACCAGTCTGACTACTGGACTGGGGATTCTGTTTTTCATGCCATGAAAATACATAGTGAGTCAAATGTAACCTTCAAAAAAAGAAAAAGAAGAAAGAAAGGAAGAAAGAAAGAAATGTATATATCCTGGGTTATTTTCTACTCAGAGTCCACCTCATGTTTTCTAAGGAGAACAAAAAGTAAGTATGTAGGGCAAGACAGTTTGAGAGAATGAAAGCAGGTGGCAAAATGGGATTTGCAATGGATAAAAAGGAAAGGCCACCAATATAAGAAATGCCTGAGAACATTATTCCTATTTCCTGACTTGCTGCAGCACTAGAGTTTCAAGAACTCCATAGCTAGAGATATTTTCAAGGCTCTGAATAGAAAAATGTGGAAATTACTACCCTGCTAGAGCCAAGGTATGGTCAGTAAGATGTGAAGATGTTCTGAGCAACCAATAAAGGTACCTAGACAGGAAAAGACACTAACTGACCCATTAAGACATGAAAGAAAGTCCTGAGTCAGCAACCTGCCAAGGATATCTGAGGGATTCCAGGTAACAATTTAAGGCCACATACCAAATAGAGTGTAGGCTTTGGAAATAAACATCTGGATTTGAAATCTCTGCCTTTTGCCCTGTGATGATGAGAATCTTACTTAACTGCTGTAAATTTCAGTTCTCTTATTTATAAAATTAGAATAAAAGCACTTACCTCTATTAGTTTTATATTGCTGCTATAACAAATTACCACAAACTTGGTAGCGTTAAACAGTACAAAATCTCTGCCTCTCTCTCTTCTGCCACTCTTTTCCATTTTTAAAGATTTTTGTGATTACCTTGGGTCCACCCAGATAATCCAGAATAATCTCCATATCTTAATGTTAATTGACTGGCAACCTTAATTGCAGCTGTAACCTTAATTTCTCCTTTCGGTTCAGTTCAGTTCAGTTGCTCAGCCATGTCCGACTCTGCGACCCCACGAATCACAGCACGCCAGGCCTCCCAGTCCATCACAAACTCCCAGAGTTTATTCAAACTCATGCCCATCGAGTCGGTGATGCCATCCAGCTATCTCATCCTCTGTCATCCCCTTCTCCTCCTACTCCCAATCCCTCCCAGCATCAGGGTCTTTTCCAACGAGTCAACTCTCCGCATCAGGTGGCCAAAGTATTGGAGTTTCAGCTTCAGCATCAGTCCTTCCAATGAACACCCAGGACTGATCTCCTTTAGGATGGACTGGTTGGATCTCCTTGCAGTCCAAGGGACTCTCAAGAGTCTTCTCCAACACCACAGTTCAAAAGCATCAATTTTTCAGTGCTCAGCTTTCTTCACAGTCCAACTCTCACATCTGTACAGACCACTGGAAAAACCATAGCCTTGACTAGATGGAGCTTTGTTGGCAAAGTAATGTCTCTGCTTTTTATATGCTATCTAGGTTGGTCATAACTTTCCTTCCAAGGAGTAAGCGTCTTTTAATTCTGTGGCTGCAGTCACCATCCACAGTGATTTTGGAGCCCAAAAAAATAAAGTCTGACACTGTTTCCACTGTCTCCCCATCTATTTCCCATGAGGTGATGGGACCAGATACCATGATCTTAGTTTTCTGAATGTTGAGCTTTAAGCCAACTTTTTCACTCTCCTCTTTCACGTTCATCAAGAGGCTTTTTAGTTCCTCTTCACTCTCTGCCTTAAGGGTGGTGTCATATGCATATCTGAGGTTATTGATATTTCTCCTGGCAATCTTGATTCCAGCTTGTGCTTCTTCCAGCCCAGTGTTTCTCATGATGTACTCTGCATATAAGTTAAATAAGCAGGGTGCCAATATACAGCCTTGATGTACTCCTTTTCCTATTTGGAACCAGTCTGTTGTTCCATGTCCAGTTCTAACTGTTGCTTCCTGACCTGCAAATAGGTTTCTCAAGAGGCAGGTCAGGTGGTCTGGTATTCCCATCTATCAGAATTTTCCACAGTTTATTGTGATCTACACAATCAAAGGCTTTGGCATAGTCAATAAAGCAGAAATAGATGTTTTTCTGGAACTCTCTTGCTTTTTCAATGATCTAGCAGATGTTGGCAATTCGATCTCTGGTTCCTCTGCCTTTTCTAAAACCAGCTCGAACATCTGGAAGTTCTCGGTTCATGTATTGCTAAAGCCTGGCTTGGAGAATTTTGAGCATTACGTTACTAGTGTTGAGATGAGTGCAATTGTGCGGTAGTTTGAGCATTCTTTGGCATTGCCTTTCTTTGGGAATGGGATGAAAACTGACCTTTTCCGGTCCTGTGGCCACTGCTGAGTTTTCCAAATTTTCTGGCATATTGAGTGCAGCACTTTCACAGCATCATCTTTTAGGACTGAAATAGCTCAACTGGAATTCCATCACATCTACTAGCTTTGTTCATAGTGATGCTTCCTAAGGCTCACTTGACTTTACATTCCAGGATGTCTGGCTCTAGGTGAGTGATCACACCATTGTGATTGCTAATGAAGATCTTTTCTGTACAGTTCTTCTGTGTATTCTTGCCAGCTCTTCTTAATATCTTCTGCTTCTGATTGATTATATTCTTTGCAGACAAAGATGGAGAAGCTCTGTACAGTCAGCAAAAACAAGACCAGGAGCTGACTGTGGCTCAGATCATGAACTCCTTATTGCCAAATTCAGACTTAAACTGAAGAAAGTAGGGATAACCACTAGACCATTCAGGTATGACCTAAATCAAATCCCTTATGAGTATACAGTGGAAGTCAGAAATAGATTTAAGGGACTAGATCTGATAGACAGAGAGCCTGATGAACTATGGACAGAGGTTCATGACATTGTACAGGAGACAGGGATCAAGACCATCCCCATGGAAAAAAAATGCAAAAAGGCAAAATGGTTGTCTGAGGAGGCCTTACAAATAGCTGTGAAACAAAGAGAAGCGAAAAGCAAAGGAGAAAAGGA
Source organism: Odocoileus virginianus (assembly GCF_023699985.2). Lineage (NCBI taxonomy): Eukaryota > Metazoa > Chordata > Mammalia > Artiodactyla > Cervidae > Odocoileus > Odocoileus virginianus. The sequence continues at coordinate 57,731,944 of NC_069680.1, forward strand.
AAGATATTCCTATTTGAATGCAGAGTTCCAAAGAATAGCCAGGAGAGATAAGAAAGCCTTCCTCAGTGATCAATGCAAAGAAATAGAGGAAAACAACAGAATGGGAAAGACTAGAGATCTCTTCAAGAAAAAAATCGGCTCAATTTCTCCTTTACCATATAACAAAATATTCATAGGTTACAGTGATTAGGACATGAATAAGGTTGGGAGACCATTACTCTGCTATTGCACCATTACATAGGGTAACTGTAACAATTACTTGTGATCACATGTATAAAGTGGCTAATATTCAAATTAATATTGAATAATTATTATTATTCAAAAAATTTTTTAAATTAATAGCTCTCCGAGCCTCTCTATGCCCTCCCCATTTACCATCAAAGCTCTTCCTCTAATAAATCTCTTGCATCCATTTGGCATCTGCTTCTTAGAAGCCCTGATTAACCAGCTACATCAGTTTCAGCAGATCATCCATACTGTGAAGAATCATAATGTCAGAACTGGGAAAGATGAAAGAAATCCTCTACTCCAGCCACTTCATATTACAAGACCAAAATGAAGGAAGCCTGCCCAAGTTCTGTGACTGGTAGGAAACATGCATGCGTGCTAAGTAGCTTTAGTTGTGTCCAGCTCTTTGTGACCCTGTGGACTATAGCCCACCAGGCTCCCTGTCCACGGGATTCTCCAGGCAAGAATACTGGAGTGGGTTGCCATGCCCTCCTCTAGGGGATCTTCCTGACCCAGGGATTGAACCCACGTCTCTTAGGTCTCCTGCATTGGCAAATGGGCTCTTTACCATTAGCACCACCTAGGATGCCCAATGGGCAACACAACTAGTGCAAAATACCTATAGTGCTTTCAGGATAATTTTATGCCACATAAGGAATCCTAGGAAGGAGCTAGCTCTTTTCTTGCCTGGAATTAGCGTTCCAACATGCAATTTCTAGAAGTCAAAAAGAATGTTCTAATAGTAGTGACTCTTAACAGAGTAGAGGAAAGGGGTCACTGATGAAAAATGGTTAGATGGTTATGTCTTCTCAGTAGTAAAAGTTCCCACGCAAGTTCCATAGGAACTGCAGAAGCAGCATCAGTCTTTGTGCTCATCTGTTCATAAGTGTGAGACTGCTGATGCTATACCCTAAGGTATAATGGAAAATGTTTCTAGGAAACATTTCTAAGGGAAATGTAAGGGGAAATTGTGTCCAAAGTTCCATCTAAAAGTTCAGGTTTCTGGGAACAAGCACCACTACTTACACTTACAGACCAGGGTCTTGTTCCATCCCCGAGAACACAGACCGTCTAATTTACTTCCCCTAACAAAACTGTTCTTCAACTCCCTAGAAGTTGGTGGTATAAGAAAGTACATACACCATGGTAATAGTATCAAACAACAGTTTTAAGAAGTGATGCTTAAAACAGGACAAATTAGTGAAAGGGGGATACCACTGTTAAGTATGTTAATATTGAATACCATGTCTATTTTAACCACATATTCAATGTTCTATGTGTCTACAACAGTGGTACTACTAAAAACTCACTATCTTTGCTGTAGTACACTCATTAATTTCACCCAAATAATAGAGTCCTTTCCCTAGTGGCTTCAGACAATAAAGAACCTGCCTAAAAATGCAGGAGACCCAGGTTTGATCCCTGGGTCAGGAAGATCCCTGGAGATGGGAACGGCTACCAAGTTGAGTTTTTTTGCCTAGAGAATCCCATGGACAGGGAGCCTGGCAGACTACAGTCATGAGGTCACAGACTTAGACATGACTGAGCAACTAACACTTTCCCCCAATTAGTTTGAGTCTAGAGAAAATTATAATGGTCATAATGAAACATTCCATGCAACGAGGAATTGGCAAGAGAATGCAGATCCAAGACTGATTCATTCACACTGTGTTTTAATATCAGGCTTTGCATGGTGGAGGGATAAAGGATAGGAAAATATCAGTGTCTCATTTCTGCCCATGAGGTCAGCCACCATTCGTAGTTTTTGCAAAAAAGTGAATACACAAAAATCAATTTGTGCATCTCTTTCAAATAAGCTGTTTTCATCTTTTTAAGCTAAGGTCTGCATTTTTTCTTTGATGAATGTTTTATAAGCCTTCTCTATTTTCTCCCCTGCATAGTAACACTTCTGTTAGAAATGAATATGATTTAGAATTCATGACTGGGCATGACATGTCCTGAAAACTAGTTTCAGTACCTCAGATCATAAACTGTATATGTCTCATGTTCATAGAGCAAAAGCAAAATGTCTTCATCACTTTTTAAAATTACTATGTAAGTAAATTACTCCTTTGACATATGCCTTAAGATTATCTTTTCATTTGTTGGCAAAGATAAAATACCTTAACTTTTCCTTTGCTTTATGAAGAATTTAACCCTAATTCATGTACCCACATCTTTGAATCTGATAACTACATTCCGACCAAGCATGTTCCAAAGTCAGAGTCTCACATATTCCTTTTCTTTCCAGAAATACTGTATATCAACTTTCATTTTTATGACTCTCTTTACCTATCATCACATTCTTACTATCCCTCATATATTCTTTCTTTTTTGCAAGCATTTTCATAATTCCTCATTTTGCCCCAACAATAAGATTAAGGCATATGAGTACCCCTTCTTTCATACTAATATTCTTTAAATAGGTATTCAGTATTTGTTTATATATTTAACACTGCCCAAGAGAAGACAAAGAATGAAGGCAGTACTTCCCAATAGTTTTGCTTTCATTCTGACTAATGAATTAGAGGTAAATTTAATCTTTAATTTCTGGACATAGGGGCATGGACCGAACCCAAACTCAAATAAGCTGATGTTATTCCTAGGACATAGTCTGTGGAAGAAAAAAAAAGTGCTGTAATTGATTAATACTAGTAGTATGTCAACTGTGTAATGACATCACACTGCTTAACTTTGCCCAAGAGATTTTTCGTAGTTGATAACCTCCATTTCTATCTATCTCAAAAAGAGAAAAAAAAGAAAAAAAAGGATTCACTGCAATTAGTAGAATTTACTCGAGAGGTTTTCAATACATATGGATTATTGTTGCAAAGGGGAAAAACATAAACAAGATAGATGACTTACTTTTTCACTTTTAGTACTCTTCTTTCTAGGATGGTAATGTGTTTTAATATTTTTTCAATTATTTATTTTTGCTGCTGAGGGTCTTGAGACTTCTTTTGGCATCCTTTTAGATTACATGGAGTACAAGAAAAGCTTTTTTAAAAAATAAAAGGCCATTGATTTTTTTCTAATACAAATTTCATTATAGAGGTGGTATTAATCATAGTAGAGGATACTAACCAAAAAATAGAACAAAAAGAAATGAGAATATATTGTGTCCAGGTTAGAGAATCTCTGAGAAAAGACAACTCAAAATCTCCCAATACTACACAGTAAATTACAAAGGTAATAATGTTCTGTCATGTGAATATCCAGTCCTATATCCAATCCTATTGTACTTCACATGATTTGTGAGTTGGTAGTGTGTGAAGCTGGCATTGAAAGCAAGATCAGTGAGTAACTTAGATTAAACATGCTGAATTTACAGAATTTACACTACATAGATACTAGAAATTGTCAGGCATTCTGTCTCACTAAAAGTTGCTGGGGAAAAAGGCAAGTTCTTCTTAGAACTGCAATTCTCAAGCTATGGTCTAGGAACAAGCACTTGTCTGAACATTTGGCTTGGTAAGATAGAATGAACATATTATGGAGGGAAATAGCCCAAGAGGCTACTGCAAGAACATTGATATATTAGGTTATTTCTCTTTCTCAGCGAGTCTTCAGAGCAGGACATTTGGAGAACCACTGACCATAAAAACTGTATTCTAAGATATTGGAGAATCCCTAGTATCTGCCTCATGTACTATCAGTGATGCTCCCCAAGCCCACAATTTCTGACCTACTTATCACATGGTTTGTGGGGAAAAAAAAGAACAATAGGAAAGTTGTTCAATGTGGTATACAATTTAGATTTTCCAATATGCCATTCATTTACGGCCATAATTAGGACAGCTACATTATTTACAGTTTTCTAAATCACCTAAAAGGAATAAATAGAGAAGCAAAAAAAGTTACACAAAGTGACTGCAAAAGAGGCACTGGTTACTGCAAAATGTCAACAGAGTAAGAAATACAAACAATTTGTTTCCCATTCTCTTCCTCCTTGGGCTCTATTTGGTGCAAGCCTTGCCTAGTTGGGCTCTAGTCCATGGGGTAGCAAAGGGTTGAACATGACTGAGCGACTAACACTCACTTTTACTTTTGCCTAGTGAGTAAACCTCAGCAATATATCATTAATCTAATACTCATATCATTGAATATTCTGTTTTAAAACACCACACATACTCCTTTAAACATCCAGCAACACAAGCAACATGATGAGTTAGGATATGGCTAGTCCTAGAAAGAGAAGCTTTGGCTAGACTTTATTTTCTCACATAAGAAATATGAGTTCACAGAGGGAGCCTGGAAGGCCACATTGAGGCAAACTATACCATTGACCAGCCTCAAGGAGAAAAAAAGAGTTACCTTGTTTTCAATCCAAACTTTCCAAAGAATAGTATAATAATTGCATGACTTCCTTGATAAATCAAAAGAAGCTCAGATTCAATTCAGAATCAATGTACTACATCCCTAGAGGAAAAACAGCAGAGAGCAGTGACATTAGCACTAGCTCCTTTAAAGATTTGGGGGTTGCTCCAAACAGACTCAGACTATTCTGACCACTGTTACTGCTTAAACCTGCAACAGATGTGTTCCTTTGGGGGTGGCATCCATTTCCACCCTCTTTCATCCCTATCACAAGAGCTGAAAAGCTCTTTACCCTCCCATCATAGGAGCAGCAAAGCCAAAAAGCACACTTCCTCAATACCAGTCAACTACAATGTCCTGTATGCAAACAGGTTTTGCCAGTGAGGTGCATTCTTGAGTGATTCAGAAAGCAAAATGAGAGACAGAGGCCATCTTCCCACTGTGTTGGTATCAGCAAGGAAAGTTAGTCGGTCATGTTTGCAGCAGCCAAGAGACTAATCATATTTCTAGTCACCAATTTTGTGGGTGTGAAAGGAAGCTGCTGTAACATAGTGGTTGGTGGTAGCAGCTTCATGACCTCTGGAGCTCAGCTCTGAATCTCAGTTTCTGAAGTAGCCCCTCTGACTTCCACTGTCCCAGTCATTCCAGAAAATGTTATAACCACCTACACCACTCTGTTCCCCAGATTCCTACTGCAAATACCTATCATGGTTACTATTTCCTGCAATGAACTCTGATTGACAGATATCTTCTCCTGCTCTACTTTTTAGTGGGAGATGCTATAAATCAGTGTTACCATTCAATATGCAGGCAATTAATAACCTTGGCCAACTAACACACACTCCTAAATGCTTGCTTACATTAAATACACTCACAGTGATCTGAATTCATAAGTGTTTTTCTTATACTTAAGGGCACATCTTTAAACAAGGAATGGAAGAAGAATGGCAAGAGAAGCTAAAATGAAGCAGAAATTTTAGTCTCATACAAAATCTCAGGGCAGGACTCTGACTGGTTCACCTGGGATCTGGCATCTGATTTGACCCCTGGACCAATTTACTGTGGCTGGAATGAAACTTATACAGCAAAAATATAGCTTTTAGAAACCAGCTCTACAGCACTGAGTGGAAGGAAAGGGTGGTACCCTGAGAAGGAAAGATAAGCAGATATTCTAGTAGATTATTTTAGAATATCTAATAGATAGTCTAATAGAATAATTATATTGTATTCAAATCCTAGCTCTCCTAATTACCAGCTATTGGCCTAGAGTTTGTTATGTAATATCTCTCACACACAGTTTACTTTTCTATCAAAAGAAGATAATTTTAAAACTTACTTGGATAATAGAATTTTGTGAAGCTAACAATAATACAAGCAAAGCAATCAGAACAGCATCCAATATACCATTAGTGTTCAGTAAACCTTCATTTTTCATCTTTATCATTATCCTAATACTTCAGCTAACTAGGGGCATTAACTATCAATTTTCTTGGCAAAAGAAACCAAAATTCACCCTTAATTGCATTTTCTTGATTTCTAGATCCTACACCTGGAAGCCAACTAAGAAAACTGACCACACAAACTCACACCAGGTTATTAGCTCAAAAAAGACATTACCTTTCTAGCTCAACTTAAATGATACAAAGGTAAGACAAAAGAAATTCATGTTTATAGTCACGTCCTTCAGGGAAGAGAACAATGCACATCTATTTCAAGATGTGTGTTCAATTTAATTCAATGTATTTTTTAAAATCTGGTTTTTCTGGAAGTAAAGTGAAGTGAAGTGAAATTCACTCAGTCGTGTCCTACTCTTTGTGACCCCATGGACTACACAGTCCATGAAGTTCTCCAGGCCAGAATATTGGAGTGGGGAGCTGTTCCCTTCTCCAGGGGACCTTCTCAACCAAGGGATCGAACCCAGGTCTCCCAAATTGCAGGCATATTCTTTACCAGCTAAGTCACCAGGGTTTCCTGGAACTTGCTGCAAACCAACATGTGCAACCAGAAATGAGTGTTACTTAGTTGACTTATCAGAAGCCACTCAATAATACTAGACCAAGGATCAGGAAACTGTGTCTGTAAAAAATGAGAGTAAATATTTCAGACATTTGTGAACAATGTCTTTTTTTTAAAATACTCAACTCTGCATTGAAACATAAAGCAGCCATACACAATATTTTTTAAATGAACATGGCTGCGTTCCAATAAAACTGTGTTTACAAAAACATGCAACAGTCTAGGCAACAGTTTCTGGTCCAGAAGCTATAGATAGCCAATCCCTGGTATATATTTGAAAGTACATGCAGCTTGTGCGTTTGTGTGTGTGTGTGTGTGGTCTGCAGTAAAGAGTAATGTTTCAAGTTTCAAAGGAGTCACATTCCTAAAAAATTATTCATGCCATCTAAATACTTATATTTATTCTCATAAGCCTGTTTATAATATTTCTTAAATTTTAATGTCTTAAGGACCCATAGCAACATAGCATTAATTGCTGATATTATAAATTTTTCTAATATAAGCATTTAAAGCAATACTTCTTTCTCTAATAAAGCTGTTTTAAAATACAAACAGATAAAAATAAGAGTACATGTGGCATATAAATCTTGAAAACATCTCAAATCTGGTTATTCATACTTCAACTCAGTGCAGCTGTGAGAATGTTAGGTAGTTAGAATAGGAAAAAGGAGTCCAGAATGGCAGTGGCTAAAAGACAAGGGGAAAGTCCACAAAAATAGAACAAAGGAAGTTCCGACCAGAGTGAGGACCTCAGGTAGAACAAACAATAGTCCGGGCTAGCCTAATTTTACATAGGGCAGGCCGGGGGGAGGAAAAAACATATAAAGAGGAGCCAAAGGACCAGGGGGCCTCTCTTTCCCGCGTGCGTGCCTTTTAGGTGCCTACGTGTCTTTTGGGTTGGCATGCCCCCACGCCTCGAGGGTGTATTTTTCTTTATTTTCTAAATAAAACTAATCTGTCTGAGAACTATAACACAGTCTGTGTGAGAGCTGTGATGTGCCGAGGGCTTTATTGGCCGTCGCTTCAAATTTTTGTCGTCACGAGACAGAACCGAGGAAATAAATTACACTCCCCTGACGAGAACATCTCCAACATGAAGATTTCCCCAATCCTACCTTACCTTTCTACATCGTTCTACCCCTTGCTCATGCTTCTCACTCAAGCTTCTATGATTCCATAGGTCTGTCCCTGCAACAAGCTTCCTCTGACCACCTCTACTTCAGAGGTAGAGGTGTTGTTCCTGCTTAAGTAAGTTCAGTTGGTCAGTCGTGTCCAACGCTTTGTGACCCCATGAACCACAGCATGCCAAGCCTCCCTGTCCATCACCAGCTCCCGGAGTTTACCCAAACCCATGTCCACTGAGTTGGTAATGCCATCCAACCATCTCATCCTCTGTCATCCCCTTCTCCTCCTGCCCTCAATCTTTCCCAGCATCAGGGTCTTTTCAAATGAGTCAGCTCTCCGCATCAGGTGGCCAAAGTATTGGAGTTTCAGCTTCAACAGCAGTCTTTCCAATGAACACCCAGGACTGATCTCCTTTAGGATGGACTGGTTGGATCTCCTTGCAGTCCAAGGGACTCTCAAGAGTCTTCTCCAAGACCACAGTTCAAAAGCATCCATTCTTCAGTGCTCAGCTTTCTTTATAGCCCAACTCTCACATCCATAAATGATCACTGGAAAAACCATAGCCTTGACTAGATGGACCTTTGTTGGCAAAGTAATGTCTCTGCTTTTTAATATGTTGTCTAGGTTGGTCATAACTTTGATTCCAAGGAGTAAGCATCTTTTAATTTCATGGCTGCAATCACCATCTGCAATGATTTTGGAGCCCCCCAAAATAAAGTCAGCCACTGTTTCCACTGTTTCCCCATCTATTTGCCATGAAGTGATGGGACCAGATGCCATGATCTTAGTTTTCTGAATGTTGAGCTTTAAGCCAACTTTTTCACTCTCCTCTTTCACTTTCATCAAGAGGCTCTTTAGTTCAAATGCATCTTTCTGTAACATTGTGTTATATATGCCACTTTCCCACTCAAAATCCCTCCAGTGCTTTCTATTATCTAAAAATGAAACTTTATCTTGTCATTTGAAACAGTCTATAATCTGGTTCCCACTGATTTCGTCATTTTTATATCTCTCTTATCTTCTCTATATATATATCATTGCATAAAGTGACAGACTCATTCTAAGAAGACGTCTTTCTTTATTCACATCCATATCTTTTCCTCACTAGAGTAGCCCTTCCTTCCCCAATTTCTTTACTAATTTAAATTCTTCATGTTCTAGGTTCAGAGAACAAAAAAGAAGTTAACTTCTAAATAAAAAATTCTTTGATTCCCCCTAGTCTCCATTAATTATTTCTCCTGTGACTCTGAAAATAAAATGACTGTTTATATCACTCCTAAGTCCTTGTCACATACTGTTTACTCATGTAATTTTTACTGTTGCTGCTGCTGCTATCATTTTATAGGAGCAGCAGACAGACTGTACATTTCTTGAAAGTAGGACTGAATCTAAGACCTCTTTGAACTGCTTAGCTGATCTTTCAGTGTACTTTGTATATACAATGACTGTGAAGTTCATTAAGGCTAAAACGTCTATGCAGCCCTCTTTGTAGGAAGGGCCTTTCAGCAATTTGCAGCCCTCTTAACAGAAAACAGTTTGAAATGATCCTATGAAAAAAAGGAAGGACAGTCTGTCCCCAAAACAGATCTCCAGGGAATGATTATTCAGGATGTGTAAACCTCTGGGCTTTTGTTTCCCTTTTACCTACAACCCTCTACAGAAACCATTTCCATAATACCTATCAAAAGTGTAGGTAAGAAATTTTTTTAAAGTACAGATCATTCAGAACTGTTCCTTTTTAGAAGCTTTAGAACAGGAAAATGTTTGATGGGGAAGAAACTGCAATAAATGCTTTAAAGAATTCTAATATTTTGTGAATGCAATTGCCTGTGTTTCTGCTGTCTCTCATAACCATAGGTGGGTAATTGAGAGTTAGCATTGCTTCTGTCAGGTGCCATGGAAGCAGTTAGTTTCAGGGTAGAAAGATCCAAAGATATTTTTCACCATTTTAAATAATAATGCCTTATGTATGTGGTATCATTATAAACATTACAAACTTTTGATATTTTAAAAAGATTGCCTTTCATTTAGAAAGGGATTCTTTATTACATAGAATTTTTTAAGTAGTTACATTATTCTCCAGTCTAAAAACATAACTACTTTTCAGCTTTAATTACTCAACATAAGTGCCAGCTCTATTACTCTCTACAATAGAATGATGGTTTCAAAGTTATCCTCCTCAAGTATTTAACAGTTTATATTTAGAGTACAGATGGGAAAAGAAAAGTAAAATGGGGGAAAGAATGAGATTATAATCAGTTTTCTCAGTAAACATTCTTTCCTAAAACATAACTATCTGTAAGACCAGGATCTACTTAGCTTATACATCAATTTATGATACTTGTTAAAATGTGAAAATCCAAAACAAACAAATAAATAGTAGAGGTTTAAGTAAATGGCACATTTCAGAAAGGCTTCATAGCCTCCAAGGAAAGATCTACCATAAAACAATTATCTTTGATACTACTGTATGCCCTGTTCCCAGCTTTGGTTGTAATTCACTGTGGAGGTCAATTCAGCACCCTGGGAAGAAAACTAAGCCTATCAGGAAAAAAAAAAAAAACCACAAAGGAGACTGTGGAATGTTCCTTTTTATTTGAAAGTAAAAAACAGCCTCTCTACTGCACATAAACAGACATTAATAATAACCACATGAATATGAAGTATTTAGTTACTTTTTTCCTACATCAAATGACTGCCATTTACTCTGTCAACTGAGAACAATTTCTCTCCTTCCAAAGTCATATTTTTGTTTCAATTTAGATATTATTTTCACCTGTATGGTTTCATCTCTATAGAATTTCTGTAGGTTCGTTGTCTACCTGTCAGGTTACTTCTCACATTATCATTTTAGTTTGCATCTAAAATTTTGTATATGCATCCAAAGAAGAGTCAAGACATTTTGAAGTTAATTGCACTCAATTATCAAATGTTCCTTGGATCTAAAGACATACTAATATGCATCACAATTTATTTCTGCCAAAACACATTTTCTCCTCTCATCTGTACAATGCTGCTTTTTATAATTGTATGTGAAGCCTTATTAATGGTATCTCTTAGGGGAAATATGCCCAGATACCTTTTTAAAATCTAAGTAATCTAAATATGTTCAAAGTTGTGCCACAGATTAATGAACTAGAGTTAGAAAACAACACAACAAAAGTTTTGGGAAGTGATAGCTTAAGCTTTATAGTCTTATAAAGACTATAAATAGAGTAGCTTTATAGTCTTAGTCAACTCATCAAATATAATGGTGAAAAATAAATATTATAGCATAACCAATTGTTTTCTCCTCTTACTCCTTAATTATAATTGTTCTGGAAAAGTTCTGTGTTGCCATTGCTTTTAAGATAATCAAATATGCAAAGTCAAAAACTAGGATATATTTTTCTCACTAGGAGGAATTTCAAATTTGGCAGTACAGTCCTGTGTGAACAAAGCCAAAGAAAATGCCAAGAGTAAAATATGAGTTTGTCTGTCTCTAAAGAGGAACAAAATTAGCTCAAGGGGGAAGGGAGGTAGAGAAATATCACACACTTAGAGATGTAAACCAGTGTTTGAAAATCTAGATATTGTCTGTCAGTAGCCAAAATATACACATAAAATTGTTTCTGAAGTATCACAGTTTCTTGTCTTCCCAGATTTTTGTCACTTTCCTACTGCTTTTTTAGAATAACTGAAAGATCTGACTTTAATCTACACGTGCTTCAAATAATCTTAGCCATATTATAGTGGAAATCCACAATAAAAAAGTAATGAGTGGGTGCTTCCTAATTTAAATGAAGGAGCAGATCAGAAAACAAAAGACATACTAAACAAAAAGAAAGATGTTGAACTGAAGCCAAATCTCATAATAAGATTTCACATTTAAAAATTTCAGAGGGAAAGCTACCTTAATCGCTAAAAGTCTACTGTCTGGCATTGCTTAAGTTTTTAACTATACATTTCTATCTTAGTAAACCAAGCATTGCAGAATCTCCCATCCTTTTCCCATGCCCAACAACCATAATGTATATGCAATATCATGATATTAGTCCTGTTCAAGTTTAGATAATCTTAGACCTTCACAAGTTTCTCTACTTTTAGACTTTGTTTTCTCTTAGACTTTCATACCATTTAAATATTGCTTTTTAAAATCCCTTTATTGCTTATTCCCTGTACATCATTTCATATAGTCTTTACAACTAAAATAGTCATCTGATTCCCTTTTATTGAATATTCTAAATAAACTTTTTACTTAACATTTTATAGAAATATCTTTTTTTTTTATTAGTTGGAGGCTAATTACTTTACAATATTGTAGTGGTTTTTGTCATACATTGATATGAATTAGCCATGGATTTACATGTATCCCCCATCCCGATCCCCCCTCCCACCTCCCTCTCTACCCAATCCCTCTGGGTCTTCCCAGTGCACCAGGCCCGAGCACTTGTCTCATGCATCTAGAAATATCTTTAAAAACATGAGCTCTATGGATACTTCTCTGGGTTGTACCATGCCAGACTCTGTGACATTAAGCTTCTTAAATTTTTTGGGCCATGATTTGTTCTAAAATTACATAATATTTATATCTGCCTCATTAAAATATTTTGAAAATCAAATGAGTTAATATATGTAGAACTCACATTAGTACATGCAAAAAATACATGTAAAACTGACAGAGATTATGAACTTAGTACATTTTATAGCTATAAACGCCCACTTTTCTTAACAGAATAGGAAATATAATATTTTAATTAAAAAATTGTTTTAAAAGTGTACCACCATCACATATATATGACAATATATATTGAGCCAAAGAGAATTAAAGAATAAGTCTAAGAGAAACTGAACAATTTTTACATGGCTCATTCTGTCCCACCAAACTCAGATTTGTGGCTCAGCTGCAACTCAGGTCCTCTTGCTTTCCACTTCTACTGTTTAGAAGCAGATAGTACAGAGGCTACATCTTGGAATAAACTGAATTTATTCCTGGATCCCTGAATCACCAGGAGAGGAAAGTTGTCCAGCAAGTAGGAACATATATTGGACTGTTCAATAAGCCAGGAAACATCTATTGTGAGCCTCCTGATGAAATCAGAGAGATTCTTTTTCACAAAAGTAATTGATAGCTTAATTAAAACAACCTATTTTTCTTATTTCTTTTCATTTGCTATGATGAAATCTTGTGTTGGTATTGTTGTTCAGTCACTCAAACATGTCCGACTCTTTGTAACCCTATGGACTGCAGCATGCCAGGCTTCCCTGTCCTTTACCGTCTCCCAGAGGGTGTTCAAACTCATGTCCAGTGAATCAGTGATGTCATCCAACCATCTCATCCTCTGCCCTCCCCTTCTCCTCTGGCCTTCAAGCTTTCCCAGCATCAGGGTCTTTTCTAATGAGTCAGTTCTTCACAGCAGGTGGCCAAAATATTGGAACTTCAGTTTCAGCATCACACCTTCCAATGAAGATATCCTTTAGGATTGACTGGTTTGATCTCCTTGCAATCCAAAGGACTCTCAAGACTCTTCTCCAATACCACAGTTTCAAAGCATCAGTTCTTCAGCACTCAGCCTTCTTTCTGGTCCAACTCTCACATCCATACATGACTACTGGAAAAATCATAGCTTTGATTACGTGGACCTCTGTTGGCAAAGCAAGGTCTGTGCTTTTGAATACACTAAGTTTGTCATAGATTTTCTTCCAAGGAACAAGTATCTTTTAATTTCATGGCTATAGTCACCATCTGCACTGACTGTGGAGACCAAGAAAAGAAAGACTGTGACTGTTTCCATAGTTTCCCCATCTATTTGCCATGAAGTGATGGGACAGAAGCCATGATCTTCATTTTTTGAATGTTGAGTTTTAAGCCAGCTTTTTCTCTCTCCTCTTTCACTTTCATCAAGAGGCTCTTGAGTTCCTCTTCACTTTTCATAAGGGTGCTGTCATCTGCATATCTGAGGTTATTGATATTTCTCCCAGCAATCTTGATTCCAGCTTGTGATTCATCCAGTCCAGCATTTTGCATGATGTACTCTGCATACAAGTTAAATAAGCAGGGTCAGTATGCAGCCTTGATGCACCCCTTTCCCAATTTGGAACTAGTCCATTTTTCCATTTTTGGTTCTAACTGTTGCTTCTTGACCTACATAGAGGTTTTGCAGAAGGCAGGTAAGATGGTTTGGTGTTCCCATGTCTTTAAGAATTTTCCAGATTGTTGTGATCCACACAGTCTAAGGCTTTAGCATAGTTAATGAAGAAGAGAGAGATGCTTTTCTGGAATTCTCTTGCTTTTCCTAGGATCCAATGAATGTTGGCAATTTGATCTCTGGTTCCTCCACCTTTTCTACAACCAGCTTAAACATCTGGAAGTTCTCAGTTCACATACTGTTGAAGCCTGTACATGTACTGTTAAAGTCTGTGTTGGTATAAGGAACTTAATCACACTACTCTGAGGCTGATGCTTGTATTTTCCATCTACTGTCAGAAGTAACAGAAAAAAAGAGGGTTGGAAAAGTATACCTGGGACCAGTACTAATTTTCTGATCATTTCATGAGCTGAAAATTCTTTCTAAGAAATCTTTTCTGGTTACTTCATTTACACCTTTAAAAAGAATTGCATTAAAAAGCTATGAGAATAAAAGTTATTAAAAGAAGATATATGGTGCTATTCATTATAACCTAAAACCATTCTGATTTCCTGATTTTTTTTCTCCTTACTTTTAAGCCTCTTTCTACATCCTAACATCCCTCAAACATATGTGAAATAAAGAAATTCAAGGATTTCTCATGAAGGACATTTTAGTCCCCCTAAACAGCAACCCACTCCAGTATTCTTGCCTGGAGAATCCCAGGGACAGAGAAGTCTGGTGGACTGTCATCTATGGGGTCGCACAGAGTCGGACACGACTGAAGCGACTGAGCGGCAGCAGCAGCAAAGTTCCAATCAATTTAATCCTTTACGAAGTTCCTGCATTCACTCTCCAAGAAACATACATATGTTTGAGAACATTTTTAAAATCAGTTTTTCAAAGTCACTCCAGTCTTTCAGGTAAATATATAGTTTTGTTGATATTTTTGAAGGCACAAGACGTAATATGTACCTGACTCTTCACTTGGAATTTGTCCAGGTACATATACTGCTTTCAATAAATGATGTTATCTTACCCAGCATACTAAAACTGTATTATCTAGCAAGCTTGCTACACACACACACACACACACACACACACACACAGAGCAATGAGACTATAGCTGCTACCTAATTGGCCTCATCATCTGGTCCTTCCTGGATATAATAGAAGTACCATTCAATAGGCTGGTAATAGACCAAACCAAATATCTGTTACTTTAAAGAAGGATTTCTCAACTCCAGCACTATTGACATTTTGGGCCAGATAATTCTGCGTTGGGACGGTGGGGGTGGGTGTATCTTTACACTGCATACTGTTTTCAGCATCCTCTAGCCACTGGATGCCAGTCACACCCCTCCCCCTCCTCCCACCACAGTGAAACAACCAAAAGTCTGTCTAAACATTACTAAATGTCCACTGAGGACAAAAACTGCTCCCTGGTTGAAAGCCACTGCATAAGCAAAAAGTTTTCATTCCTCTTAGAATATAGAACATAATAAGAGTCTACTGAGCTCACAGAGCAAGAATCCTTTATGAAGCTAACTAAATCTGCATTTCAATGGCTTAAACTTCTGCTGGAGCAATGGTGCTAGACAGTAGTCTATAGCTTTAACTCTATGGTTTTAGTAATTCCTTCCCAACCACAAATTCCCCATTTGAAAATTCTATTACATGAAATTTTAATTCTATTTAACTCTTCAGCAACTGGAGGGGAAAAAAATGGATTCCCCTAATCAGAGCAGCAAATTTCTCTTGTTGAGAATAATAAGAAAAAGAGGGAATTGGAGCTTAAAACAAGCAGAGGCTAAGGAAAAGGAAAAACTTGGCTGATTCCCCACTGTTCACCTGAGACTATCACAATATTTTTCACTGGTTTTCCTCCAATAGAAAATTAAAAGTTTAAATTGAAAAAAGGAAAAGGAAAAACAAATAGATTTTGCAGCCATGGCTTCATCTTCCTGTAGGAAGATCTTGGCCTTAATCATGTATGCTTTTGTCTCTGTCAGGAGGAAGACATATTATTTAGTCAAAATATTTATTGTGTGCTGATCAAGGGCTAGGCACTATTCCAGGGTCTTTCTACAAACAGAATAAGATTGTTTGCTACAAGTATAAAATTGACAGTCAATGGTCAGATACAGGGACCAAGGATGGAAACCACTGTTTTTTTTTCTCTCTGGCAAACTCTTTGTCAAGATAAAGTAGCAAATCTGTGTCCCTCGAGTCAAATTCCACCACAAAAACTATATCCTTATAATTAGGATATCTTTCCAAAATCACCATTTAATGATTCAATGATTGGTTATTTGCTAATTGTTAGGCACCTAGGAAGATGTGTGAAAGGTACACTGCATGGATTTGTTAGGGAACTGTTGACTGAAACCACCTGCGCTGGCCAGGCCGGATAGCTTGAGTTGTCCCACAACAGGAGGTCCCAGTACGGAACATGTTGCTGCCACCGAAAACTAACCAGGAGAATTTGGGAGAAGACAACCAATTTCCCATTGTCCTTCTTGCTGGAATCCTTCTTGGGTGAGAGATGCACATGCCACCAGGAAGGACCCTGAATCAGACTATGGGCCAAGCAAGATGACTGGCCAGAGACAATCCAGAAATCAACCCATTACCATAAAACCTGAGATCACAAGCCACGTGGCCCAGCAGTTCTCCTGAGTTCCCTTACCCTACTGCTCTCCGCCCTGGTGCCCTTTCTCAATAAAGTCTCTTGCTTTATGAGTCTCCACAGAAAACTCATTTTTAAGTGCTAGACAAGAGCCCACTCTCAGGTCTGGAAGGGGTCCCCCTTCCTGCAACAGCTTCACTCATCAGGAAACTCACACACTTTTGAGGGAGGTTTGATTTACAGCCTACATTCCAGTCATACCAAACTACTTATAGCTCCTTGACCTGCCCTTCTATTTCATATCTATGTGGTTCTGCACATAGATTAATCAATTTATGATAGAATTATGTTTTCCCCCTTCTCTGCCTGTTCTATCCATCCTTCAAAATGTGACTTAAGAGCTGCCCTCTGTAAAATCCTTCAGGACCCTTTCCAAAAATGGGATTAATCAGATCTCCCTTTGTTCCACTTTCATACATATATATGTGTTTGCTCAGTTATCACAATATATTACAGTCACTTGCTGCATGCTTCTCTCTCCTCCAAAACTATGAGTTCCTTAAAGACTAAACACTATTTTTCAATGTTCCATAATATAGTTAAAGCTAAAAAACTGTTGACTGAATGACAAACTGAAAAAATAAAATTGTGGTAAAGATTGTTACAATATGACAAGATGCTTAACTAATATAATCTGGATAAGTTTAAATCTATAAGCCACCTGAAATCACCCTTTCCTCTAATGTCCAGGAAAAAAAAAGGACTCAAGCCTTTATCTCACATGCTTTCGAAATTTTCAAGGATTTTCAGGAACTTTTATATTCACTGGACACTTCTGAGGGAATTCTTGATCCTTCTCACTGCTTCACCTTCTATAGATGCTTTGCTTTTCATACATGCTTACCCTAAGTGTAGACACCATCCCTTCTCCACTATCCTTTAAACCTCACTAACAAAAATCTATAAGAAGCTTTTACTGAATATTGGTGATAATAGACATAGGTATAGCATAACACAGAAAATGAAACTTCCTAATATTTAAAATTAAATATTCGTGTTCTACCTATTATTTTATCATGCAAGCCAATTAGCTGTTTCCTACTTCACTTCCATCCAAAACTAGGGTCTGGGTGTACCTCTGCATAAGAGACTCATAAAATTATACTGCTAATTATTCCTCTCTTATGGAATGAATTGTGCCCCCCGCCCTGCTAAAATCACATACTAAAGCGCTCACTTAGTGATAGGACCTTACAGAGCTAATAAGGTTAAATGAGGCCATAAGGGTGGGATGCTAAACTTATAGGACTAGTGTCCTTTTAAGAGGATGAGACATCATGGCATGTCTCTCTTTTCCCCCCTCTTCTCTTCTTCTCCTCTTCTCTTCCTCTCTCTCTTCCCTTCCCTCCTGCCCACTCTCTTGCTCTGTTTCTCTCTGTGTCTCTCTTTCAGCATGCACAGAGAAATGGCCATGTGAGGACACTGACAAGGCACCTTCACCAGAAACAAACTCTACAGGTCAAGACACCTTGTTATGGAAGCCCTAGGTGTCTCAGACACCTTCCCTCCCACCTAACAATGAAAGAAAAGAGAGAGGAGATAAGAAAGAGACTACTGAAATTATAAATTTTGCTTTAACATAGCAGAGATCAAATTCATATCTAGGAGTAGAACTATATAGGGATGTATGGCAAGTTTATAGGCTTCAAGGTCAACATATAAAAATCAATTGTATTTCTATATATTAGCAATGGACAATGAGAAAGTGAATTTTGCACAGATAGTATAATTTACAATAGCACCAAAAGAATGAAGTACTTATGTAAATCCAACAAAATACAAATAAAATCTGTATGCTAAACACTAAAATGCACTAAGAAAAGTCAAAGAAGACCTAAATAAATGCAGATATACTGTGCTAATAGATTAAAAGACTAAATATTGTTAAAATGTCAACTCTCCCTAAAAGGAACTATAGATGGACACATCCCAATTAGAATCCCATCATAATAGTCTATAGAAATCTACAAGATGACTGCAAATTTTGTGTGGAAACACCAAATCAATTTTGAAAAAGACTTACTCGTTAGCCACAGTAATCAAGACAATATGGTATTGGCTTCAGAGCAGAAATTCAGATCAATGGAACAGAAGAAAGAATCTATAAAAAGGCTTAAACATGTATGACAGATTAGTTTTTTATTGACATATAGTTAATACTTTGGTCACCTGATGCAAAGAGCTGACTCATTTGAAAAGACCCTGATGCTGGGAAAGATTGATGGCAGGAGGAGAAGGGGACGACAGAGGATGAGATGGTTGGATGGCATCACCGACTCAATGAACATGGGTTTGGGTGGACTCCAGGAGTTGGTGATGGACAGGGAGGCCTGGTGTGCTGTGGTTCATCGGGTCGCAAAGAGTCGGACATGACTGAGCGACTTAACTGAACTGAATAGTTAATTTACAATGCTGTATTAGTTCCAGGTGTATGGAAAATGAGTCATATAGACATATGGATTTTTCAGATTCATTTCCATTATTATAGGTTATTGTGAGATATT
This sequence comes from Odocoileus virginianus, assembly GCF_023699985.2. Classification (NCBI taxonomy): domain Eukaryota; kingdom Metazoa; phylum Chordata; class Mammalia; order Artiodactyla; family Cervidae; genus Odocoileus; species Odocoileus virginianus. The sequence goes on from NC_069680.1 coordinate 57,750,930, forward strand.
GAATATAGTTCCCTGTGCTATACAATATATTGTTGTTTATAGTAATGTGTGTTTGTTAATCTCAATCTTCTAATTTGTTCCCCCTCCTCTCCCAGAATCCCCTTGGTAACCATAAATTTGTTTTTTATGTCTGTGAGTTTGTTTCTGTTTTATGAATAAGTTCATTTGTATCGTTTTTTTAGATTCCAGATATAAATGAATATCATATTTGTCTTTCGCCAACTTACTTCACTTAATGAAAGAATTTGCCACAAATGACATTATTTTATTCTTTCTATGGCTGAGTAATATTCCAGTGTGTGTGTGTGTGTGTGTGTGTATATATGTATGTATGTATAATATATATACACCAAACCTTCTCTATCCATTCATCTGTTGATGGACATTAGGTTGCTTCCATGCCCTGGCTATATAAGTGATTAAGTTGCTGATTTCTTAATTTCAAATGTATTTTAAATACCCTGCAATTGTGCCCTCATCCCTTCATGATTACTGTTTTTTATATCTAATTGTTTTGCATATTCTTTAACTGCTTATTGTGGATACAGATAATTTTACTATTTTTGTCTTTCAAACTCCCTACTAGTTTGTGTGGGGATGAGTTCTTTACTGTATGTTTACCTTTACCAGTAAGCTTTGCCATTTTGTAACTGTCCTGTTTCTAGTTGTAGCCTTTTCTTTTCCCCCAGAGAAGTTTCTTTAGCATTTGTTATAAACCTGGTTTAGTGGTACTGAATTTTTTAGCTTTTGCTTGTCTGTGAAACTTTGATTTCTCCATAAAATATGAACAGGAGCCATGCTGCATAGAGTATTCTTGGTTATAGATTTTTCCCTTTCATCACTTTAAATATATCATGCCACTCCATTCTGGCCTGCAGAGTTTCTGCTGAAAAAGCAGTTGATAGCCTCATGGGAGCTCCCTTGTATGTTATTTGTTGCTTTTAATATTCTCTCTTGATCTTTATTTTTTGTCTTTTTAATTACCACATATCTTGGTTGTTCCTCTTTGGGTTAATTTTGTACGGAACTCTTTGAGCTTCTTGGACTTGAGTGACTGTTTCCTTTCTCAAATTAGAGAATTTTTCAGCTATTATCTTTTCAAATACTTTCTCAGGCCCCTTCTCTCTCCCTTCTGGAACCCGTATAATATGAATACTAGTATGCTTATCCCATAGGATTGTTCCATAGGTCTCTTAAACCATCCTCATCCCTTTTCATTCTTTTTTCTGTTCTGTAATAGTGATTTCCTCCACTATGTCTTTCAGTTCACTTCCAGTTCTGTCTCTGTTATTGATTCCTTCTAGTGTATTTTTCATTTCAGCTATTGTATTCTTCAACTCCATTTAATTGTTCTTTACATTTTCCAACTCTATGCTAAAAAGTTAAAACTTCTCACTCTGTGCAGCCATTCTTTTCCTGAGTTTTTGGATCATCTTTACAATCATTACTTTGAACTCTTTCTCAGCTAGATTTCCTATTCCCATGTCACTTAGCTCTTCTTCTGGGATTTTATCTTGTTCCTTCACATGGAATATATTCCTCTGCTGGTTCATCATGTCTAAATTGCTATTTGTATTTTTATGCATGTGGTGGTTAGTTATCTGTCTTGACCTAGAGAAGTGACCTCTGTAGGAGACATCCTATGCTTCCTAGCAATGCAGTTTCCCTTCCTCACCCAAGGGCCAGAGGAGAGCTGGTTCCTATGGTAGAGTCTGGCTAGTATTTGCCAGCTGGTTTCACAGGCTGCAGGATCGTAGTTTATTGCTTCTGGTGTCTGCTCCGTGGTGAGTGAGGCTGGTCTAGGGGCTTGTGCAGGCTTATTGGTAGGAGGAGCCGGTGCTTGCTCACTGGTGGGTGGAGCTGGGTCTTGGCTGTCTGATAGGAACAGCCATGTCTAGGGCCTGTCTAGATGTGGCTGTGGGCACAAGAGGTCTTTAGGCAACCTGTCTGCTAATAGGTGAGACTTGTCCCCGCCCAGTTATTTGTTTAGCCTGACACATCGCAGTGCTGGAGCTTACATGTTGTTGTGGGTGGTCAGGTCTTGGGGCTAATGACCCAAGATATCAGCCATCATGAGAGTTCACACAGATGAATTCTCCCTGACATGTCTGCCACCAGTGTCTATGTCCCCAGGGTGAGCCACTCCCCACCTCCCCAGGAGACCCGCTAAGATCAACAGTTAGGCCTGGCCCAGGCTCCTATGAAATTATTGCTTTTGACCTTAGTCCTCGTGCATATGAGATCTTGTGTGCGTCCCTTAAGACTGATGTCTCTATTTCTCCCAGTCTTGTGGGGCTCCTGCAATCAAGCCCTACTAGCCTTCAAAGCCAATTATTCTGGGGGCAGCTCCTCTTTTTGATGCCAGACTACCCAGGCTGGGGAGACTGATGTGGGACTCAGAATTCTCGCTCCTGTGGGAGAATCTCTGCAACATTCTGGGGGTATGGGATTTGATTACATCACAAGTCCATCCCCCTTCCCCCCTCTCACTGTGGTTCCTTCTTTAGGTCTATAGTTGAAGCAGATACGTTACGGTAGGTTTCAGTCTGTTTCATCAATGGTTATTCGGCACTTAGATGTGATTGTGGTATACTCACGAGAGGAGGTGAGTTCAGGGCCTTTCTACTCTGCCATCTTGGCTGCTCTCAGCAGATTCATTCTTTTCAACGGCACAAAGGTAATTCAGTGAAGAAAACAAAGTCTTTTCAAGAGGTGCTGGAACAATTGTACATTATACACCAAAAAATAATGAACCTCAACATACATCATATACAAAAGTAATTTGAAATGGGTCATAAATCTAATGTCTTAGTACAGTTAAAACTCAAACAATGCAAATAAGAGTAATTAGGTAAAACTTTTTAAAGAAAACATAAGAGAAAATCTCAGTGCCCTTGGATGAGGCAGTGACTTCTTCAATTTGACACAAAAGTACAATCCACGAAAGAAAATTTGATAAGTTGGACTTAATCAAAATTAGAACTTCTAGTGTTCAAAAGACATGTTAAGACAGTCAAAAGACATGCATAAAAAATATTTGCAAAGCACATATCTGATGAAGGATTTATATCTAGAATATAAAACAAATTCTCAAATAATAAGAAAGCAAACAACTTTCCTGTTATGGGCTGAATTGTGTTTCCTCAAAATTCATCTGCTAAAGCTCTAACCCCCAGTACTTCAAATTGTGGCTATTATTTAGACATAGAGCCTCTAAAAGGGTGATGAAGGTAAAATGAGACCATTAAAGTGGACCCTATTTCAATTGTAGCAGTGTCCTTGTAAGAAAGTAAAATTTGGACCTCAAGGGTAACTAGGAGTATGCACACACAGAACAGGCTGAAAGACCATATGAGGACACAGAAAGGAAGCAGTCACCTGCAACTAAGAAAGAGAAGCCTCAGAAGAAATCAAGCATGCTGACTCCTTGATCTTGCACTCCTAGCTTCCAGAACACTGATATAATAAATTTCTGTTGTTTAAGCCACCGATTTTGGGGATATCTTGCTGTGGCAACCTAGAAATTTTGTACAATTTCATGGAAAAAAAAAAAAGTAAGAGATTTTAACAGTCACTTCACCAATAAAAGATACATGGATGGCAAAGAAGCACATGAAAAGATGTCAATATAATTAGCCATTAGAGAAAATACAAATTAAAACCACAACAAGGTACATTAAATTCCTATTAGAATGGCTAAAACTGAAAATGTTTTTTTAAACTCCTGCTACAGAATGACAGAATGCTCATAAGAATACAAAGAAACTGAAGCTTCTATCAGTTGCTGCTAGAAATGCAAAAAGTTACAGCCACTTTGGAAACCAGTTTGGCAGTTTCTTACTAAGTTAGTCATATGCTATCATCTAGCCCAACAATCCTACTCCTGAATCTTTACCTAAGCGAAACAAAAATTTATAGTCACAAAAACTTTCACACAAATATTTTCAGCAGCTTTTCTCATCATAGCCAAAAGTGGGAAATAACTCAAATATCCTCCAACTGGTGAATGGATCAACAAACTCTGATATATCTATACACTGGAATAACACATAGCAACAAAAATAAACTATTGATACATACAATTGGGCACAACCCAAATGTGTTGGCTAAGTGAAATAAATCACAGTCAAATAACTACATATTGTATGATCCCATTTATGTGAAATTCTAAAAAAGGGCAATACTACAGAGACAACAAAGCAATGCTTGCCAGGGACCAAGGGTCAGGAGAGTGGTTAGCTGCAAGGAGCATGGGGGACTGTGAGGGATGGTAGAACTATTCAAAAATTTTTATTGTGGTGGTAGATATACAATTGCATGCATTTTCAAAGTTGATAAAACTATACACTCTAAAGAGTGAACTTGCTGCTTGCAAATTATAGCAACAAACTTGACAAAAAAAATTCCTGGCTAAGGCAGACTTCCTCCCTCAAAATCCACAGCATACCTAGAAAGAAAGTAGCAAAGGTGGTGAGTTTAAAATAGTTACAATATGGCTATATCCCTGCATTATTTTAGTGATGAAAAATAAGTTGTAAAGAGCCAGGAATATACAGAGGAATGTGTCTGCATGCTAGGTCACTTTAGTCGTGTCCAATTCAGTGTGATTCCATAGACTGCAGCCCGCCAGACTCCTATATCCATGAGATTCTCCAGGCAGGAATACTAACTAGTGTGGGTTGCCATGCCCTCCTCCAGGGGATCTCCCTAACCCAGGGATCAAACCGGAGTCTCTAATGTATCCTGCACTGGCAGCTACGTGGGTTCTTTACTGCTAGTGCCACCTGGGAAACCCATATAGAGGGAGACATCACTTTTAATATTTTCATCAAAAGTAACAAAAAATTTTAAGTAACCCCCAATGTTGGGAACATTTATCTGAAACCCTTAATTTCAAAGATTTCTGTAGTTTGTTATGGGTCTAATACAGTGAAATTTCAATAAATACAAATAAAGGTAATAGGCAAAGGAGATCTAGCTTTTATCAGGTTTCAGTCAGTAATTTGAATTATGTTTGACTGAAGGTGAGAAATCAGTGTGCTTTCTTTAGCAAGGGGGACTAGGATGAAAGCATGAAAACTGTGTTAGGAAAATTATTCTAGCAACCATGGATGGAATGCGTTTGAAGGAAAAACCTGAAACAAAGAAACAAAAGAAGAGCCTTGGGCTAGGGTACTGATAATACTGATCATAGGATTGTATTCAATACATCCAAAATGTAAATCTTTCCCATGTTTTGCAAAATACTGAGAAAGGAGGTCAGATTTGTCACATGAAGGTTATTTGAAGCTGAGACTCAGATGGCAAGTTGGCCTACAAAACTAAAACTCTCAAGTGACCGTATTAACTCATGTAAGGTCATGGCAAGAGCACCCAAGTCAAGTACAGGGAAGCTAGATCTGGTTAAGGTAGAAATTAATCCTGATTTAATTTTCTTATCATTGACTTTTTATTTTCTACTAGTTATCACTGTTAATATCCCCTTGGACAGTAATATGAGGCTCCACTGCAGCATTTCCAACCAGAGGCTGAAGCTAAAGGCAGACCCAGACAAGCCCAGTCTACAGAAAAGGCCCAGCTTTCATCTGAATCTACTCAGTACAAACTTTCTTTGAAATAAAGCAACTAAAGATCTCTCCCTTTGAAAGCCACCTGTCATCATTTGATAATAAACACTTCTTTGTTGGTTTTCTTTTGTTTCACCAAGATTAGTATTTTCCCGTACAGGGATATCAATGATGTCATACCTTCTGTATTTTAAAAATTCCAAATTAGAAGCCTGATATCTAACAAATCTCCTAAAAAGCAACTTAAACCAAAGGAAATTTTAAAAGGTAACATCAGTGTCACAACCTAAGCTGTGAAGTCAAAGGTGTCAACTTATGTGGCACCTACACAATTGAACTGGCTATCAGAAGCAGTCTACTCCAAATTCACCTTTTCTATTTCCAGGACTGCCCACGCCCTGGGAACAAGGGTCTCCTTTAACCAGAAATACACATGGGCTCTCTAGATAAAGCTGAAGTTTGCCTCCATAAGCAAAATCTTTTTTCAGATGTCTCATCATATCTGAGGGATGTCAGATGCTTGTCTGGACTCTGATCATCACTCCCTTCCTTTACAACAAGGTTCATGAGCCCTCATCCTTCCCTGAGCCCTAATTCCAGTGGACCTTCTGATTCCTGATAGTCAAATACTTAACAACTACTCTTGCTTTGCTGCTGCTGCTGCTGAGTCACTTCAGTCGTGTCCGACTCTGTGCGACCCCATAGACGGCAGCCCACCAGGCTCCCCCATCCCTGGGATTCCTGAATTCTTGCTTGATTTCTTATCTGTGACTTATTTTAACAGCTAGTATTCATATATATTTTGTTTCCACTTCCTTCACATATTTTGTAGGTCCTTGTATGCCCCAAGTTTAATTTCCATCAGCTTCAGTTTTCTCATTTTTAAGGTGAGGAAAATAATAATGTTAATGTAGTTAGCACAAGGATTAAATCTTGAAGTAATAAGTAAAGTGATTTGCACAACTCGAGGTAGTGAAAGCAGCTAGATAATTGCTAACTGCATCCAAGCATATTATACCTGGATAACAGGACTTTATCTTCTGATTTTATTCTATATTCATTGTTGTTGTTGCTGATGTTGTTCAGTCACTCCATACGTGTCCAACTCTTTACGACCCCATGGACTGCAGCATTCCAGGCTTCCCTGTCCTTCACCATCTCCCGGAGTTTGCTCAAGCTCATGTCCATTGAGTCGGTGATGCCATCCAACTATGTCATCCTCTGTCATCCCCTTCTTCTGCCTTCAATCTTTCCCAGCATCAGGGTCTTTTCTAATGAGTCAGCTCTTCGCATCAAGTGGCCAAAGTACTCGAGCTTCAGCTTCAGCATCAGTCCTTCCAATGAATATTCAGGATTGATTTCCTTTAGGATTGGCTGGTTTGATCTCCTTGCAGTCCAAGGGACTCTCAAGAGTCCTCTCCAAGTAGATAATAGCCATTTTCCACCATACAAAGGGAAATTCCTTTCTTAAGAATGAAGAATTATGGAGTCCCTTCTCACCCTTCCCTTCTGAAGGTTAAGTAAAGTCAGTTTCTTTACTGACTCTTGCTTTCTCATCCTTAATCATTTTTAATACCATCTTCCATTTAAGTTGAGGAAGCTGTGGTACATATACACCATGGAATATTACTCAGCCATTAAAAAGAATTCATTTGAATCAGTTCTAATGAGATGGATGAAACTGGAGCCCATTATACAGAGTGAAGTAAGCCAGAAAGATAAAGACCATTACAATATACTAACACATATATATGGACTTTAGAAAGATGGTAACGATAACCCTATATGCAAAACAGAAAAAGAGACTCAGATGTATGGAACAGACTTGTGGACTCTGGGAGAAGGAGAGGGTGGGATGTTTCAGGAGAACAGCATTGAAACATGTATATTATCTAGGGTGAAACGGATAACCAGCTCAGGTTGGGTACATGAGACAAGTGCTCGGGCCTGGTGCACTGGGAAGACCCAGAGGGATCGGGTGGAGAGGGAGGTGGGAGGGGGGACTGGGATGGGGAATACATGTAAATCCAGGGCTAATTCATATCAATGTATAACAAAAACTACTGTAATGATGTAAAGTAATTAGCCTCCAACTAATAAAAATTAAAAAAAAAAAAAAATTCTCCAAAGTTAGTGTGGAATAAAGAATACAGATTTCCAATAACACTGACATATACAAGTTGATAACAAATTCAAAAAATACTTACTAAAAGTTATCCTCCCAAATGATTACCTGGAGCCCTCAGTCTTGATACAGGCCTCTTCCAGTGTCCCAGGCAGCACACCCTACTCTGGGTAAGGCTTCAGAGGACTCAAGATGCTACTGACTGCACCAAGCTCTGAATCGCTGCTCTAACACAAGGATACTAGGAAAAAGAGCAGCAACAAGGAAGCCTGAGGAAGTATCAGTTTCCTGTGTGTAGTTCAGCTAAGAGCCAGATAAAACGGACCATCCTAAGCATGACCATTATGGTCAAACTAAGACATCCTCCTCAGCAAAACTGCCTCCTCCACTGGCTGCAGTTTCCTGACCATCCCAACACCACCTGCTGTGCTTTTATTAAGCTTTCGTTAGCTGAGAGGCAGCGACTCTAGACTAAGAAACCTATGGAAGAGTATATATTTGCATGTCTTCTCTTGGCTTCTGGCCAAGTTGCCCAAGTCAAATAGTCACTGAAACACAAAGGTGGCTACCTCCACCAAAGTTGGGTGATGAAGAGAGAAAGGAATGTAAAGTCATCCAATCAATCAAGGACAATGTTCAGGGAAAGTGGGACAACTGTGCTTAAGGTCTAAAAATAAGCCACCTCATACACTGCATTGTTCCCCATGGAGGAAAAGAGGATGCACTCGGAAGAGCTGTAGCTGTAACCCAGATCTCTGGGAACATGACTAGAGCTAATGGGAAGAGCTGTTGCACACATAACCGATAAACAGTCCAGCAGGCTACCTTATTTCTACGGGAGAAGCAGAATGGTGAGCCCCATTCCTGAGGGTTGCAAAGACTAGCAGCCTCACACGCCTGTCAAGGTCGTGACATGGCTTCAGTCCTGGCCATCCAAGCTATCACAGGATGTCTTCTGGGTAGACACAAGAGTGCTCAGATTTGCTGCTACTAGAGTTTTGTGGATGAGAGGGCTCTACACTCAGAAGACAGACATGAGGGTACCCCTAGGAATCCCAAGCTTATGACAGACAGAGGAGGGCCTCCTGCACACATTAATAATTAAGCAGGAATTAGTGCATCTAAGAATGTTTGTGAGGCAGGTAAAGGTCGGGAAATTAGAAATGCAGATCTTTGTCAAGTTTCTAAATTGGTAGTTCCCAGGCAATAAGAGACAGTATGGGGTCATAGAGTGTGCTGGAAGGAGAGAAAGAGAAAGACAAGAAATAAGTAAAAATGTGGTGAAAATAGTATAGGGGTACAAGAATGGTATTCAGGAAATAGGGAATATTAACTGTTAATAACAAATGGTATTCAGGAAGTAGGGGATATTGACTTTTAATAACAAAAATAAAGACACTGAAAAGAAATAAATAGCTCTTTAAAAGGGTGTACAGATCAAACATTGCTTGAATCAGCTGATTTCTTATTGTATTTGATTATTTCTCCCTAATATGTATAAGTACAGCAAGTATTACATAGGCAGCAAACTAAACTAAATTCACTTTCTAAAACAATTATCTCCACATCTCTGTTACTTTATCTGTTATAGATTTCCCTGGAAGTCTTTTTTATATACCTAAGATTTAGCTTTCACTTACATTAAATTATTCAAAATCTATTCAAAGTAAAATCTGTTTTTGTTTCATTACTAAAATATATTTTTAAGGTCCAGTGCTGATTACAAGTGAATAATTTCCCCCACTCCTCAATAGCCGCCTCTGCAATTGCCAAACATATAGGCAAATTAGTCTTTTTGGTTGAGAAAAATGAACCATTACTTCACAAACTAAGTTGCAACTTGTCATTTTGCATTTGAGCATTCATTCACTGGAACCTCATGTGGCAGCTGATTTTTGCTCTTTTGACGAGAACTAACCATTTAAGCATGGAAAGAAGCCAAGAAGAGCACCTTGGCCCACCTTCTCAGAGGCTCAGATAAGTAACCAGACAAAATCAATATCATGAAAATGAAATGCCAAATTGTTTTAAAACTGCTTAGCTCTCACTATTACATCTAGTACTTAGCTACTCTTCTTGAAGAAAAAACTCACCACAGATGCCTTTAGCATAAAAGCACCAATCTTGATGCAATTTTATTCTCATGTATTTTTCCACTAGTCATAAATTTTGAACACTCTAATTTGCTTTCTATCACCTATGCCCTAATCTGAATTTGTCCAAGAACGAAACTGGTGCTAATTCTCACTGGTGCTAATTTCTCCACCTTTCTTAATGGTAAGCACATCATTTGCTTTATAAATTGATGTAGTTGGATAATTTATGTATTCAAACTGAAATTTCACAGCACATTGAAAACTATCTCAAATTATTTTTTCAAAAAAAAAATAAATTATATTACTATGAGATTAATGGGAATATTGTCTTTTAGTCCTTTTAAACATTTATGATCAAAATCTGAATAGCCAGGGCAATGGCAGCCACATTAAGCCCAAATCTCCAAAAAATATTAAAAAGCAATAAAACTACAGGAATACCTCATAGGGATTGCAGGTTCATTTCAAGACCACTCCAATAAAGTATGTCACAAGATGTTGGTTTCCCAGTTCATGTAAAAGTTATATTTACATTCTGTTGGACTCTATTAAGTGTGCAATAGCATTATGCCTAAAATAAAATGTATATATCAATTTTAAAATACCTAATTGCTAAAAAAAAAATTCTAACCATCATCTGAATTTTGAATCCTAGTAGTAACATCAAAGATCACTAATCACAGATCATCATAACAAATATAAAAATGATGAAATGGTTTGAAGCATTGTGAAAATTACCAAATTGTGATACAAAACATGAAGTGAGCAAATGTTATTGGAAAAATAGCATGGATAGACTTGCTTGATGCAAGGCTGCCACAAAACCTTCAATCTGTTAAAAAAAAAAAAAAAACAGTATCTGCACAGAGCAATAAAGCAGAGCGTAATAAAACAAAGTATGTCTAAACGCAAAGCCTATGCCTTCAACATAACTAAAAATGAGAGAAAAAATAAATTTCAAATTACATTTAAATAGAAAGTTCTATTTACACCAAATCCTAGCATGCTATTCCTCATGATCCCAATGTAAGCCTTCCTGAAAAGCAAAGACAGTCTGGGAAAGAAAACTGCACTGAAAATAGAAGATAGAATTCAGCGGCAATATTTACAATTGATCTAAAATACAGTTAGAGAGAAACTCCACTCTAACTGCAAAAGTACTAAAAAAAAGTCCTGGTAGATGAGAGCTAACTAGAGAGAAGGAGCATTGTCCAGGACTTGAGGAAGCAGTCTGAGAAAGGCTTTGAGAGAGAAGAGGGTAAAAAGGAATGGAGAGGCACTCTCCAAAAACTGAACATAAAAAAATTAAAAATGGAAATTCAGGATCCTGCAAGACAAAAGAATATTTTTAAACTAAAAGAGTAATAACTTTTCCATTACCACTCCTTCTGAAAGTCATCCAGGAAATAAACTTTACAACCTTGACAGTTGAGCTTGAACTAGGAATCTTGTAAACCATCCAACTATCACAGAAACTATCACAAACTATCAAGCAGTCTACAGGTAGAAAAGACTAATATGACAAGAAAATGGAAATAAGAAGCAAAACAATTCAGTTGATGAAAATATCCCCCCAAAATGATAGTGAAGAAAAAGAAAACTGAATTAAATAGCCTCAGAAAATTATGAATGCTCCCCACCAGAAAAAGAGAGAGAGACAGAGAGAAATACACACAGAACTAGGAAATTACTTACACACTTGACAACTAGACATTAAAATACTAAAATCAACTTTGTCCCTGGCACTGTTCTAGGTGTTGGGGAATAGAGAAAAAAGAGTTTTGTCTATGATTTCAAGGAGCTAATTATATGGTAAAAGGAGACAGAAAAATAAACAAAGTACAGTATGACAAGTGATGTGATAAAAATATGCATGGAATGCTTTCAAAACACATAAATGCATCTACTCCAAATTAGGAACAGTCAAATCTGCAACTTGAAGTATAAGAGCCAGGTGAGGAGCCTCTGGGAAGAAAATAATCATACGGACATAAAGAAATAAGCAAAGGCATGAAGCCAAAGGAAATGTGATGTAGTCAAAGAAAAATAAATATCTGATATGGCTGAAAACAAGGCTTTTATTAGAAAATGAAGGGTCTTAAATGTCTTATAAAACCTCGATTTTATTCTAAAGGCAATGGAAAACCACAGAAGGATTTTACACAAGGACATGCTCAGGTTTGCATTTTTAAATACATTTTCTAGCAACAATATATAGGCTGAATTAGAAAGAGGTGAAACTAAATGCAAGAAAATCGATTAGCAGGTATTTACTAAGGTAAGAAATACAAATGGAAAGAAGGCATAAGGATGGAGGGCAAGATGATATAATAGTTTTTGATTTGAATTGGAAAAGTTAAGTAACCAGATGAAGTCTGGATTGTAGAGAAGCATTTGGGATGGAAATGAAATGAAGATATGAAAATCATCTAATCATCAGATTGGGGCAATTATTGAGTCTATAGGTATACATGAAATGACTTTATAGGTTATACAACAAATACAGAAAATGAAAATGAGGAAGAAGGGAAAGGAAAAGGAATCACATCTGGGAAACATCAACATTTACCCAGAAAGAATATGAGACATGTCCAGAAAAATAGTAAGAAATTTTGAAGAAAAGCAAGAAAGCAAGAAAATTAAGATTCACAGAAAGGAAGACCAGTTTGTGTTGAGCCCCTTATAGAAGTTTAAAGGTCTGAAAACTGTCAGTTGGATATGTGATCATAATAAGAACAGTGCTGGTGCAATTAGAGGGCAGAAACCAGATTACTGAGATAAAAGATAAATTGGATGTTAAAAAAGGTATTATATTCCTTGTCCAGGGAATGCACAAAAATGTTAATGACAGATTGCTCTAAGTCTGTTGTAGTTTGAAGATCTTTGAAAAATAAAAATGCCTGTGCTTTCTGAAGGTAGCTTTATTGAGATAAGAAGGGCCTTCCAGGCCATACTTCTTTGGTCTTCTATTTTCTTAAGCCTCACCTAGCCCAACATGTGGGGGGAAAAAAATCATGAAGGGAATATTTTTATAACATAGTTTTCTTTATATTAAGAGTTTGGTTTTATAGACAACATCTATTTGAAAAAACTATATTTATATTACCTGTTTTCATTTATTTTCATGATCTATTTTGGAATTTTTAGGGCATCTGATACTTGGTGAGAACAGAACACAAGTTAATAATAATTAGCTACAGGAAATATTCAATTCCCTCACTTCTTTCCAAGAGCAGATGTAGTTAGTAACCAGGTTAGCTCACCTAAAATCTTCCAGAAACTTTACTCTGAGGAATAGAGGAAAGATAGGACTGTTACTGAAGAGGATACCACTTTGAATGAAGGTTGTTTGGACCAAACTGTAACAGTTTAAAATGCTAGGAAGGAAAAATGAGTAAGAAAGTTGAAACTAAAGAGAAAATAGGCATTCTTAGTGTAGCAAGGAACAGAAAGAAATGGGATCCAGAACACTGGATTATTCTGGGACAAAAGAGGAAAAGAGTAAGGAAAGGGGACTGGTTGTGACATTGGGCCATGAAATTAAAAGACGCTTGCTCCTTGGAAGAAAAGCTATGGCAACCTAGACAGCATATTAAAAAGCAAAGACATTATTTTACCAACAAAGGTCCGTCTAGTCAAAGCTATGGTTTTTCCAGGAGTCACATATGGATACGAGAGTGGGAATATAAAGAAAGCTGAGCGCCAAAGAATTCATGCTTTTGAACTGTGGTGCTGGAGAAGACTCTTGAGAGTCCCTTGGACTGCAAGGATATCCAACCAGTCCACCATAAAGGAAATCAGTCCTTAATATTCATTGGAAGGACTGATGCTGAAGTTGAAACTCCAATACTTTGGCCACCTGTTGCAAAGAAGTGACTCACTGGAAAAGACCCTGATGCTGGGAAAGATTGAGGGCAGGAGGGGAAGGAGAGGACAGAGGATGAGATGGTTTGATGGCATCACCAACACGACAGACATGAATTTGATCAAGCTCCAGGAGTTGGTGATTGACAGGAAGGCCTGGTATGCGGCAGTCCACGGGGTCGCAAAGAGTTGGACACAACTGAACAACTGAACTGATACTGACTGTGACACTGGGATCTCAAAACAGTTACTGAAAACCAACTATCCAAATTAGGTGAAAGACTTCACATAATCAAACTGTATTTCACTGGAGTAGAGGAGTGAGTGTTTTTTTTTTTTTATTGCTTTATAATTTTAAAGTTGCTAATAATTAGAGCTATTTAACTCAGTACAATATTCATCTAGATGACATCACTGTGTCAGTGCGCTATTCTGGCTAAAATCCCACTGTTTTAATTTCAGAAAAAAAATAAGTAGCATCTCCTGATTTCTTTAAAATAATTCAACTAATTTCAAAAGGCATGATTCCTGAAAAAATTCCTAAGGTTCCTTTTATAGTGTTGACCATAAAGGAAGAATACATTAGAAAAGACAGCAACAGCTATCAAGCCACCCAAATTTTAAGAGTATTTTTCTTTATACTATATATGCTTCTATATACTATATATGCTATATATTTGTATACTATAAATATGCTTCTAAGAAGTTCTTTGAAAGTTGAATTTGTATTGTGAAGACAATTTGGACCTGGCAAAACCTGATTCTGCAACTTACTATTTGTGTTCTCTAGAAAAAGTTACTAAATAGGTGATTTTCTTGCAAGTTTCTTAAACTTTTCCATTCTATTTGGCCTGATTTGTGTGACAAAGGGCCAGCCCAACCCATCAAGATGAGCCAAGAATTGCCTCTTCTATGAAATGCAATATTAACACCCATTGTAAAGCACCCACATATTGTCAAACTTCACAGATTGATGGAGTAAAGTGCAGGCTAACTTTATTCCTTCACTAGCTAAGTGCGCCAAAGAGCAGGGCTGCAAGATTCAGCAACTAAAAACTCAAACACTCCCAGTCAAATTTCAATGTCCAACAAATAATGAATATATTTTTTAGGATAAGGAGGTACTGTGCAATATTCAGGACATACTTGTACTAGAAAACTATTTGCCATTCATATGAAATTAAAATGTAACTGTTCATACTACATTTTATCTGGAAACCCTAAGTGAACTGATTATCCCAGCTGGCTATGGGCAAAGTGGAATACAAAACCAAAGTAAATGATAAAGCCTCTGGTGCTACATACACACACACACACACACACACACTTACCCCCATCTAAATCTCTGCTGTATTTCCAAACATCACAATGTTGCCTCATTCAGTTCTGGATTTGGAACTTTATAGCAAATACAAATTTCACAAACATGAACACAAAGGTGCAAAAATATAACTTTGAGTTTTTTCAGCTTTATTAGAGTATAATGGACAAATTTTTCTATAAAAAAATTAATTTCTTTATTCCAAGCCCTACCTTGCTCAGAGCAGAAATTTCATTTAATCCCATTCAAGTAAACTCAGTCCATTTCAGTGATTTCTCAGTCACACTCAATTCAATCACATTCAAGTTAAATCGCTCTCTCAGATTTTCCTCCTGACTCCTCCTCCCTGGGGATGAGTCTAAGACAGAAGGGTTCATTCAGCTGCCAACACAGGACAGATCTACACATCCACCTGGACCTGCCTTGGTCCGTCACAGGCCTCCCGTTCCTGAAGCAACTCCACCCACCTGGTCTTCAGCACTGGCAAGCACTCGCTCATATGACAACTGGACAGTCTGTAGCTCTCTCAGTTCCCACTGCATCCTGTGGCACTGGTGATACCTATAGTCAGCTACAACCTCCCTCACCCACCCTTTTATCTGCTGCCCCTGTCGCTTCCACGCAACAAAGCTCCCTGACTCCCTCTCTTAGATGAATCCTGCTCTACACTCGGGTCCCAAGGAAACTATCTGATGTCCTCCCAAACTAATTCAGAATTGGAAAAATATTCTGGCTGACAGCACAGCAGAAAAACTCACTCTGACTTAAGATCTTCAGAAACCTTTCTACTCTCAGATTAGGTCTAGGATTCATTGGTCATCTCAGATAAGTTATATTATATCTCCCACCCTATCAAAATGCGAGAGTAGTAGAGACAGTACTACAGACAGTTCCAAAACAAGAGACAACTCCACACATGAACATCACCAGATGACCAATATCAATATCAGATTGATTATATTCTCCACAGCCAAAGATGGAGAAGCTCTATAAAGTCAGCAAAAACAAGACCAGGAGCTGACTGTGGTTCAGATCGTGAACTCCTTATTAAAAATTCAGACTTAAATTGAAGAAAGGAGAGAAAACCACTAGACCATTCAGGTATGACCTAAATCAAATCCCTTAAGATTATACAGTAGAAGTGACAAATAGATTTATGGGGATTAGACCTGAGAGAGTGCCTGAAGAACTATGGACAGGGGTTCGTAACATTGTACAGGAGGCTGTGATCAAAACCATCCCCAAGAAAAATAAATGCAAAAAAGCAAAATGGTTGTCTGAAAAGTCTTACAAATAGCTGAGAAAAGCGGAAAAGCTAAAGGCAAAGGAGAAAAAGAATGATATATCCATCTGAATGCAGACTTCCAAAGAATAGCTAGGAGAGATAAGAAAGCCTTTCTCAGATATCAATGTAAAGAAATAGAGGAACACGTTAGAATAGGAAAGACTAAAGATCTCTTCAAGAAAATTAGAGATATCAAGGGAACATTTCATGCAAAGATGGGCACAATAAAGGACAAAAATGATATGGACCTAACAGAAGCAGAAAATATTAAGAAGAGGTGGCAAGAATAAACAGAAGAACTATACAAAAAAGATCTTCATGACCCAGATAACCATGATGCTAGAGCCAGATATCCTGGAGTGCAGGGTCAAGTGGGCCTTAGAAAGTGTCGCTACAAACAAAGCTAGTGGAGGTGATGAAATCACAGTTGAGCTATTTCAAATCCTAAAAGATGATGCTGTGAAAGTGCTGCACTCAAATGCCAGCAAATTTGGAAAACTCAGCAGTGGCCACAGGACTGGAAAAGGTCAGTTTTCATTCCGATCCCAAAGAAAGGCAATGCCGAAGAATGTTCAAACTACTGCACAATTACAATCTAGCAAAGTAATGCTCAAAATTCTCCATGCTAGCAAAGTAATGTTCAAAATTCTCCAAACTTGGCTTAACAGTATGTGAACCAAGAACTTTCAGATGTTCAAGCTGGATTTAGAAAATGCAGAGGAACCAGAGATCAAACTGCCATCATCTTTTGGATCATAGAAAAAGCAAGAGAGTTCCAGCAAAACAAATATTTCTGTTTTATTGAATATGCCAAAGCCTTTGACTGTGTGGATCACAACAAACTGTGGAAAACTCTTAAAGAGATAGGAGTACCAGAGCACCTTATCTGCCTCCTGAGAAATCTGTATGCAGGTCAAAAAGCAACAGTTAGAACGGAACATGGAACAATGGACTGGTTCCAAATAAGGAAAGAGTAGGTCAAGGCTATATATTTAACAGCTTTAAAGAGTTACATACAGAGTACATCATGAGAAATGCCAGGCTGGATGAAGCAAGCTGGAATCAAGATTGTCAGGAGAAATATCAATAACCTCAGAAATGCAGATGACACCACCCTTATGGCAGAAGGCAACTGCCATAAGAAACTAAAGAGCCTCTTGATGAAAGTAAAAGAAGAGAGTGAAAAGCTGGCTTAAGGCTCAACATTCAGAAAACTAAGATCATGGCATCCAGTCCCATCACTTTATGGTAAATAGATAGGGAAACAATGGAAACAGTGACAGACTTTATTTTGGGGCTCCAAAATCACCGCAGATGGTGACTGCAGCCATGAAATTAAAAGACACTTGCTCTTTGGAAGAAAAGCTATGGCCAACCCAGACAGCATGTCAAAAAGCAAAGACATTACTTTGCTGACAAAGGTCCATCTAGTCAAAGCTATGGCTTTTCCAGTAATCACATATAAATGTGAAAGTTGGACTATAAAGAAAGCTGACCACCAAACAACTGATGCTTTTGAACTGCGGTGCTGGAGAAGACTCTTGAGAGTCCCTTGGACTGCAAGGAGATCAAACCAGTCCATCCTAAAGGAGATCAGTCCTGAAAATTCATTGGAAGGACTGATGCTGAAGCTGAAACTCCAATACTTTGACCACCTGATGAGAAAAACTAACTCATTGGAAAAGACCCTGATGCTGGGAAAGATTGAAGGTAGGAGGAGCAGGGGACAACAGAGAATGAGATGGTTGGATGGCATCACCAACTTGATGGACATGAGTTTGAGCAAGCTCTGGGACTTCGTGATGGACAGGGAAGTCTGGCATGCTGCAGTCCATGGGGTCACAAAGAGTTGGATACAACTGAGCAACTGAACTGAACTGAGTACAGACAGTGGTAGGAAACAGAAACAAAACAATATCTAAGTTAGGTCTATTCTCATCAAATTCTCCTCCATCTCCCCAGTGTGGAGGGTGTTTCCTAGGATGGCAGAAAACAGGATGAGACAATCTGGTTATGCCTAACTGCCTCTCCTTATACAATGTTAAGTATTTGCAAAATTTGTTTAAGTATGCCTGATTTGAAACTTCTCTGAAACTTCTTTAAAACTTCTTTGAAACTTCTTTTGAAACATTAGTGTGAGCAGTCCAGGGGAGAAAACAGAAAAAGTATATAATTAATGTCTCAAAGTAAAATTACACCACACGATCTTGCATTTTGCTTCCAGGAAAGTAACCCAAATTCCATATTACCCTGAACTCTAACTTTTCCATATCAATCTCCCATCTTAATCTTCCTTTAGCAATTACCATGTGGCCTCCAGACCATTAGTTCCCCCACCAACAACTCATTTTTCCCTTATGTCTAAAATGTATTCATCCACACCCCTTCTTATACAGTGTCTTTGGCAATCCCTTCAGACAATCCCACTGTCCACCCATTAAGCATTAGGAATTCCATATCAGTCTTTTTCATAATGAACTGGGAAAGAATGGAGGAAGTAGGAACTAGAAACAACAGGCTTGTTCTTATAGGACATTATCAAAATATAACCTTTTTTCAACCATTACTGCAAGGCTCAGGTCGTAACCCTATAATAACATTCCCATCACATAGTAACTGCAAGAATTAGGTAACCTAAAGAATTAGCCTGTGTAGTAGGCATTCCTATAGCTTCAGAGATGGGAAATCTTTATTACTATAGAGTATCAAATAGGCAGTATCTTCCTAGCATTCCAACCTCTCTGTCAATAATCTGTAAATGAACAGTTATGTACACTAAAAAGTCATCCTGCTGTTTTGTGAACAATTATCAACTATTTTTTATTAAAGTGAATTGCTACATAGTATGCTTCTTACATCAGATAGCCCTAGTAGAAAATATTTACATAATGCTGGGAAGAGTCTATCCTCTTTCCATAAACTCACTTTACAATTCTATCATTTTTTTCTTTCTAGTAGAAAATGGTTTCCATGCATAGAGATCACGGCTTTTATCTTGCTAGGTGACAGACTTACACATGCCTTTTTAATTTCAATAAACTAACCTCACATGCTGGTGGGGATTTTATTCATGAATATATGGCTCGTGCTAGTGCTTAGGAGGAAGATAAATTTTTAAAAATAAAAAAGTATTTCCTGCCTTTTCTGAAGCCAAGTTTCAGGTTTTTATAAGATTTAATACATTATCTCATTATTTTTAATGCATTTTCTTTTAAAAAAATCCAAACTTCCCAAATCACTCCATAATAATTTTGAGTTTCCTTTACAGCAGAATGCTCTCATCCCCTATTGTTTATTCCAGTCCTAGCCCAAGAGAGCCTTTTGCAAAGCCAGTTTTAGAGTATGGTTGAGTTAAGGAGAATATTCATGTAAGTGGATAGATATGGTATGAGTCATTGTTTGAGAACATGGTTGTCTGTTATGAAGAAATTTTTAATTGCTTATAACATGATGCAATGAAATAAATCCTTGCCACTGTCCTAATTCCATCAATTTTGGAATAAAGTTCACCATCAAAACTATAAATAAGAAATGTGGATCATAATTTTCATTAATAATAATGTTATATATTATTCCTGGTGTCTATAAATCCTCAGATACATATATTTTTTTCAAGCACTCATAGAGACTATCTCACTTTCCATACGCTATTGTTAATCTTAACTAACTTTTTTTTATTATTCTGGAGTGTTAATGCTCTGTTTAGCTTATTAGTCTTCAAAATAAATGTTTTAATGTCAAATTTCATAAAAATAATGTTATCACTCTATCTAGCCTAAAAATACTCATAATTACCCATGCTCTTTAGTATCATCAACAGTTTTTTTAGTCTACTCCAAGATCTTAGATTGTGTTCACTGATCTCAGGTCTCATACAGAACCAATGCAGAAATACCTTAAAAATGCAGGATAATAACATCTATTCCACTTATACAAACATTCTGTAAAATTCTCATCTTTGACTTTTTTCATATTTATATCCCAGTGACATTAAGAAATCACTAATTTTCTATAGCAGCAATGTATGCAACTGGTTCTTAAATTAAGGGTAAGAAATAAACCATTCCAAACCCTTTTTAACTACAGAGTAACAAATTTATCAAAATATTCTATCTATTTGCACAAACAGATGTATGGAACACAAGAAAATGTACAGCCTTTGATACAAGTCTCTCGTGAGCACCACATGTTCACAAGGTCTAACTTACTTATCATACATTACTTAATACAGAATCTAATTGAAGTTTCCTTTCCTTCATAAACATCCCACTGCTGGTATACTTTGATTTTCTCTTTCAGGGATCTAATTGTAGCCCAATATTTAAGCATTTAAAAAAGGTCAAATATCTTAAATATCTTAAGCCAGGAGTTATGTACTCCCTGTTTTACCTGGTAGATTTCAAAGATATTCCAAAAGATAGTTTCTTCTAAGTTCAAAACAAACTCCAGGTATACTTAGTTCATTTACTTCAGCTTAGTCTTTAGATTTAATGTTTCCCATGTCCTAAGTAAAATAAACATCATTCATTTAAGGTATTTTGACCTTAAATGTGTCTACTCTTACTGTATAACACAGACATGTTTTTATTAGAGTGAGCAAGAGGCAAGCTAAAAATTTGTATCCATTTTTTCTCAAAAATGCACACTGATGCTTGCCTAAAATTTTCTTTATTCACGTGATACCCCCAGGATATGCTGCTCTGATCCAAAGTGAAAAATCCTGAGAAAACAAGCTTTGAACTCAGTTTTTTACTCAAAAACTGATAAAGAAGCTCTAAAACTTGAGTAATTTACCACATTTCATTTCTCAAAATTCACAGGTGATGATTAACAAAATTGTCAAAAGTATCCTAGCTATTCTTAATGACTTTAACATTAAAGCTCTGGAAATGACCTAAACACAATTACCTTTAATTTTACAAATATAAATTTAAGATGAAAACATAAATATATAACTATCTGCGATATATCTGGCATACCATTCATTCTGCACAGTTGAAAGTACCAAGAAAGATTTCAGTAATTTCCAAGGTTTGGGTAGAGAGATTAGCACAATAGACACAAATATCAATATCTAAATCAGAATGGGGAAATAATATAATTTCTTCATGAAGCAAAAAGTGAGGTTACAAAATATGCAACTTAAAATCAGAGCACAAAAAAGGCCCTCAAAATAATCAAAACAGCTTAATCCCCTAATCTAAGGAACTCCTATCAGCAAACAGCACTACGTTTGGAAAATCAACCACAGGTCAGCCGTTGATGCTGAATGGATGCAGCAACAGATCATTACCTACTTAATTGTGTATATACCTAATAAGCTCATACAGCTCCTTTGGAACAAAGATTTTGTAATGGAGTACATGATAAATACTTAACTATGGTGCAACCAGATGCTATAAGAATATGAGCAGCATTTATACAGAGAATATTAGCATGTATTAATGCTGTGTGATACAATAGCGAAAAAATCAGATTCATAAAAATACAGTTAAAAGAAGACTACAGTGTAAATTATAGGTTGGTTGTGGCATCTTGCTAAAAGCCCCTAGGTGATGTTAAAAATATTAAGCAAAATATGATTAACTTGGTCAATGAATACAATTATCAGATGCTCATAGAAGAAAAGCTATTTACATTGCAAAAATTCAAAAATATCTCACTTCAAATGTAATATGACTGAAGAACATTAACTAGATTAATTTTTTGTCATTTGAAACCAGATTGCATGGAAGAAAACCTATAGATATACATAGGTTTGTAAATCATTGAACAAAATGCAGAGCAAGCCGCAATCCTGCTTCATCTTCTGGTGCTATTTCCCCTCACCTAGATGTATTTCAGCATGTGTTTCTACTGCTGTCACATTTGGAGCATGAGAAATAATATAAAAGCTGATTAGCTTCCTCCTAAATGGAAAACTTGAAACTAACCAAATATGGTATTTTAGAGAGCTAAAATTGAGTATGCTTTTAAAAAATAAAGGAAAAACTGAAATCTCTCATTACATATTAAATTAGCCTTCTGGCAATCAGCCCCTTACAAACAAACAGCTTTACATCTTCAAAAGGCAGCGTGATTGGTGTGTGCATAAGCTTAAAGCTCTGCAGTCAGCAGAACCATTGCCCTCATCTAAGCAGCATCAACACTTCCTTTGAATTTTAGCCAGTAGCGCTCTAGGCATGCTCCAGGCACTACTATCAACACAGAGAGCCATAACGATAGCAGTAATCTTTTTGCCTGACAAGGACACAGTAACAGTCATTGTGATGTTTTCTGATTGTACACTCAGGTAGAGACACACAACTTGGATACACCAATTTAACAAGAATGTATTTGAGACTTTAATTTTCACCAGTTGTATAGTAAGTATGTGACCAAGCTTACTTTTCTGGAGCGAATTCTGCTGAATCAGTACCAACTTTTCCCATGGTCAGTCTGGCCAGATCACAATGAACACTGCAAGGTTAAAATACTACATTCTCACTCTTCTTCAACAACCTGTACCTTACACTCAGCTGTCCTCATAGGCAATCTTTCACTTGCAGGAAAAATATACAAAGGACAACTTCTACAACTACTGAAATATGTAATCCATAAAAATATAATATGCATGTGGATAAATGTGTCCCTTCACATGACAGTAAAACATCAAAATAAACTATAAAATTTGTGGGAAGGGAAATTATAGTAGGAGAGCAATATCTTCTATGTCTAAACATAGACATGAATCTCACTACTGGACCAAAACTCAAATCCAAGATATTTATTAAGTACTTACTATGTTCCAGGGACTGTACTAGGCTTTAGAGACACAACTAGAAATAATGCTCTCCTGCAACTTAGTACTGAAACTCCACTGATACTTGAACTGTGGACCGTGGACGGGTAGCATCAGCATCACTGGGGAGCTTAACTTTCCAGTCTCACTCTAAATCTACTGAATCAAAATCTGTACTTCAACAAAATTCCCCTTGCTATTTGTATACATATTAAAGTTTAGGAAGCACTGATTTAGAGGGCACAGGATCTAGGTATTATCAAAGAAATAAAAATTCCTATGCAATAGAAAAGAACAAAATTACCTCTTCTGAATTATTTGCATATCCATGTACAGAAGTGGCTGATCTGGGTGACGCATATAATAATCCCTGTGTCCTGTGTGCTAAGTGACTTCAGCTGAGCCCAGTTCTTCACGACACTACGGACTGTAGCCCGCCAGGCTCCTCTGTCCAAGGGATTCTCCAGGCAAGAATACTGGAGTGTGTTGCCCTGCCCTCCTCCAGGGGATCTTCCTGACCCAGGGATCCAACCCACGTCTCCTGCGGATACCACATTGTAGGTGGATTCTTTACCCTTGAGCCATGGGAAAGCCCCATATAATCCCTGCCTCTTCTAAAATGTTGTAATATTATTGCATTGTCTTTCCATTTCAAAAAATGGCACTACTGAATGATTTCCATTTATATGCAACTCAGTGTCAAATACAGTACACACACACACACACACACACACACACACACACACACACATGTTAAAAGTGCCTATAATTACATTCGGAATACAAACCAGAGATACCAAAGGATTAATATACAACTGACTGATGTATGCTAAAAAGACTCAGAAAGAAAAGAAAGTGTAGCTGCTCAATCCTGTTTGAATCTTTGTGACCCTATGGATGGGACCCTGGTTCCTCAGAACAGAACCAAAGAAAATATCACTTCCTGCTTTTGTCCCAGCTCTGCATTAACAAAGTATATAACCTTGTACAAGACATCTAATCCCCTTGTGCCTCATTTTTTTTCACATCTAAAATATAACAGTCGAGTTAGATGAATTCTTCCCTGGTGGGTCAGATAGTAAAGAATCTGCCTTCAATGCAGGAGACCCAGGTTCAATCCTTAGGTCCAGAAGATCCCCTGGAGAAGGGAATGGCTACCTACTCCAGTATTCTTGCCTGGAGAATTCCACGGACAGAGAAGTCTGGTGAGGCTACAGTCTATGGGGTCACAAAGAGTGGGATATGACTGAGCGAATAACACACACAGACTCTTTAGTTTGAAGTTCACTGACTGATCCTTCTATATCCTCTTTGGTTTTCATCTTAAGCTGCCAGAGGTCACAATCCTAGCAGTGAAAAGTTATCTCATTTGTACACAAAGGTCACTTTCAAACTACAAAACAAACTAGAGAAGATATCATTTTCAGAGTTAACTCTTTTAGAATTTTTATTTCTCATCAATACCAACTTTTATTGACAATCTTATAGACTTAGGTATGTCAATATGAGACATGAACAAATAAGTGCCACTTTAATGCAGTTACTAAAGTTTTTTTTACCACCTCTAAAATTCCTATCAGCATTGTAAATTTTGAAAACAACCCATAACAAAGAAGTAACTATTTCAATAAGCATTCCTCACTATAAAGTAGCTATAAGCTTCCCATAAGGCAAACTATCATATAGCAAACAACCTTGTAAAAAATATTAATAAATCTTTTCTGGTGCATGAAAGTCAGTTAGTGCATTTTTGATTCAACAGCTCTCTACTTAATTGCCACCAATAAACTAAACTCTGGAGAAAACAGATGGAAACAGAATAGCAAACCTTAGAACTGAGAAGATTTCTCTATAATGTTTTACTTTACTAATTTAATAGAATAAACTTATTTTGTCATGACTATTAACTGTATACAATGTGGAAATCACAGTTTAGAAGGAGAACAAATATATAATAAGCATCATTTTGATCATTTTTTAAATAAAGAATGAGGTTCTTCTATAAAACTCCATAAGG
The DNA here is from genome assembly GCF_023699985.2 of Odocoileus virginianus. Lineage (NCBI taxonomy): Eukaryota > Metazoa > Chordata > Mammalia > Artiodactyla > Cervidae > Odocoileus > Odocoileus virginianus. The sequence continues at coordinate 57,775,986 of NC_069680.1, forward strand.
TGTTTTAAATTTATACTATAGCTATAGAAAATGAAATCACATTATAAAGATCTGCAGTTTATGAAGGAGTGAAAATGGTTGAATGGCTATTGCAATAAGCTAGAAGTTAGGAAATGTGAATATTAATTTTGAATCTGCTACTGATTCAGGACAACCTTGAAAGATGCACCCAAACTTCTCTCTGTATCAGAAAACTGAAGAATAAATTTAATGCCATCTCTTTTTCCCTGTGAGACAAACAGCTATGTGCAATTGAATAAAAAGAGAATTGCATATGCAGTGGACAGAGTAAAGCATATTTGGACTGTTTGGACTTTTTTGTAGCACACTGTATTATAATCCAACATTTTCAATATCTATTCAGTTTTTAAATGATGTCTGAAATGCTTTGAAATCTTCAGAAACAGTTTTATACATGGCATAAAAAAAAACATTTTACTTGATTTGGCAAATAAGAAACAGAATACCATCTAAGATAGACATAAATATTTTAATGCAGCAGTTTTTGGTTCACTTACTCTTAAAAGCAATAATTCAATCAGAACTCTTTCAAGATATTTGGATTAATTACAGAATAAGTAAGAGAAGGATCTTCTCCCAATTGAGCTGTTAACATATTTCACCCAATAAAGGCCAATGAAGTGAAACTATTGCTTACAGAACTCTCTTTGTAGAAGTTTAGCACCTCCTCATAACATTCCTTCAGCTTCCATCACACTCTTTCTTAGACTGCATCTCAGTAATCCCAGGCGCATGTGTACTTTGTTTTTAAAGTTCTTAAGTAAAATATATTTACAACTTCCATTTTAGTGTTAACCAAAATGGGAAGTTAGTTTTCCCTTACACTGTACTTACAGATAAACAAACTCCCAGTACAACATCATTGAATAACCCCTTATCCAAGATGATCCATAATATTTTTATTTCTATAAGCCTTTACATGGCTAAAAACTAATACTTAAAATTTATCAACTTCTTCTACTCTATGTGCTATAGCACAAAAGCAACCAGCCTAAAAACTATCTGTTTTGTTTTGCTAAGCATTGATTTCATAAGAACACTACATTGCTGTCTTGTGTCCGGCAGAATTCTTGAGTTCCAGGGTAAGCCTGGGATTCTTTTCTATGTGGTCAGTCATTATCTATCTAGGATTTTATTTCTTAATGCAAAGTATTAACTTGCAGTCATTTTTACTAAATAAAATTCATCTGATTTATTTCTCTCTTTCTTCATTGTTAAGGGGTCTTTTTAAATTCAACTCCTATTCTATAATGTGTTATATATGCTTCAGGTTGTGGAGTTATCTAAAGGAATTAACTCAGCTCAGAAAAAGAAAAAGGCAGTGTTCACTCCCAAACATCATCACTAAAGAGAGAGCAGTATTTTACTGAATGATATCACTTGGAACCACAAGGGGAGTTTAGGTACATGTGTTGTAATTATTACATGAGCTCGAGTTTAGTCAGGACATTAGGTCTAATACACTACTTCTGTCACAGATGATCATGACACAATATTCAGTACCTTAATTTTACTACCCATCAAAAGACACTACCTCAAGAACACATTAGGGTTTCCAGTTCAAGATAGTGGAGTAGAAGGACATGTATTCATATCCTCCTGCAAGAGCACCAAAACTGTAGCTAGCTGTTGAACAACCATCAACAGGACTCTGGAACCCACCAAAAAAAGATACTCCATGTCCAAAGACAAAGAAGAAGCCACAGCAAGACAGTAGGAGGGGCACAATCATGACAAAATAAAATCCCATACCCACTGGGTGGGTGACCCACAGACTGGAGAACAATAATACCAAAGGAGTTCTCACACTATTATGAAGGTTCTGAACCCCACATCAGGCTTCCCAGCCTGGGGATCTGACAAAGGGACTGGGAATCCTGAGGGAATCTGGCCTGAGGGCCAGCAGGCTGTGATTACAGGACTTCCAGAGGACTAGGGGAGACAGAGACTCCAGGCTTGGATAGCACAAACAAAACTTTGGGTGTACCAAGACCCAGAGGACAGAAGCAGTGACCCCACAGAAGACTGAACCAAAACTATTTGCTAGCATTGGAGGGCATCCTGTGGAGGCATGGGTCAGCAGGGGCTCACCACAGGGATGGGGGCACTGGAAGGTCCCCCTTGGTGTAAACCCTATTGGAGTTCACTATTAACCATACCATAGAGCCTGTAGACCCCAGGGCTGGGTTACCACCTTAGGCCAAACAGCTACCAGAGAGGGAGTGCAACTCCACCCATCATCAGATAATTGGATTAAAGCTTTACCGAGCAAGGCCCTGCCTACCAGAGCCAGACCCAGTTTTTCCCATCGCCAGTCCCTCCCATCAAGAAGCTTACACAAGCCTCTTAACCTCATCCATTAGACAGCAGACAGAAAAAGCACAGTCTCACAGCAGCTAAAACAAAAACCATATTACAGAAAGTTAACCATGATAAAAAAGAAGAAAGTTATGTCCCAGGTGAAGGGACAAGATAAAATCCCAGAAAAACAACTAAATGAAATTGAGATAGACAACCTTCCAGATAAAGAATTCATAATAATGATAGTGAAGATGATCCAGGATCCTGGAAAAGAATGGAGGCAAAGGTTAAGAAGATGCAACAAATGTTCACCAAAGACCTAGGAAAACTAAAGAACAAATAAACAGAGGTGAATAATACACTGGAAGGAATCAATCACAGAATAACTGAGGCAGGAGTACAGATAAATGACCTGGAGGACAGAATGGTGGAAATCACTGCCACAAAATAGAATATAGAAAAAAGAGTGAAAAGAAAAGAAGACTAAGAGACCTCTGGAACAACATTACATGCACCAACATTGGTATTACAGGGGTCCCAGAAGGAGAAGAGAGAGAGAAAGAAAGGACTTAAGAAAATATTTGAAGACATAATTGCTGAAAATTTCCCAAACATAGGAAAGTAAATTGTTAGCCAAGTCCAGGAAGCACAGAGAGTCCCAGGCAGGATAAATCCAAAGGGGAACACACTGAGACACAATGACAAAAATTAAAGACAGAGATATTAAAAGCAACAGGGAAAAATGACAAGTAACCTACAAAGGAACTCCCATCAGGCTATCAGCTGATTTCTCAACAGAAACTCTGCAAACCAGAAAGGAATGGCATGACATTTTAAAGCAATGAAAGGGAAGAACGTACAACCACGAACTCTACCCAGTGAGACTCTCCTTTGATTTGATGGAGAAATCAAAAGCTTTCCAGACAAACAAAAGTTAAGAGAATTCAGCACCACCAAACCAGCTTTACAACCAATGCTGAAGGAACTTCTCTAGGCAGGAAACACAAGAGAGGGAAAGACACACAGAAAATAAACCCAAAACAATTAAGAAAATGGTAACTGGATCATACATACCTTAAATGAAAATGGATTAAATGCACCAACCAAAAGACATAGACTGGCTGGGCGGACACAAACATGCACATGTATGCACTTCCGCTTACCACATCACTCTCCCTGACTCCAAATTGTATGTAATTATTTTACATTGTTAAGTTAATCAAGTTCCCATTATGACTTGCAATTGTAATGATCTTTTATTTTTTGTCTGGCTATTGATTGTGAAAACTGATAAACATCTTTTACTATTGTGATTACATAACTATTACTCACTTAATACCACTGTATCATGATTGGTCAACAGAAAAATAAGAACTCTATGCCACAAAAACTAGTATCTACCATAAACACCTGTAATCAGTTTTTAAAATCCAGAAACATATCAGAATTATCTTGAAAATTTTTGAAAAATACAAATGCTCAAGTATTATTTTTTTTCTCCAGAGTTCCAGATATGTTTCTAATAAGCAGTCGTGTTTAAAAACAACTGGACGATATGAGGATCTTCTACTTTTATCTAGTTTGTTTCACATTTTCTATTTCATATTTAGTGCTCCCATGTCATTTAGTTTGAAGTAAAGTGGCTCAGTCATGTCTAACTCTTTGCGACCCCTTGGACTGTAGCCTACCAGGCTCCTGGTTCATGGGATTTTCCAGGCAAGAGTACTGGAGTGGGTTGCCATTTCCTTCTCCAGAGGATCTTCCTGACCCAGGGATTGAACCCGGGTCCCCCATATTGTAGGCAGATGCTTTATCCTCTGAGCCACAAGGGAAGTCCCTTCATTTAGTTTATGTTCTCCAATTTCTCCATCTCTTCTCTTTTTCTTTTTAATGTTCTTTCTCAAGCCTTTATCAAGTGTAGTAGAAAAGTTGCTTATACATATATATATACACAAATATGTATTATATATATTCTAGAAAACCTATGAATTTTTGCCTAAATAAAAAAATTATGACATTTGATTCCATTGGTTTGACTTAGTATGAATAGAATGCTAGATTTTGAATTAAAAAATAGATATTCAACAAGCAACAAAGGTTTACTGTATAGCATAGGGAACTATAGTCAATATCTTGTAATAACTTATGATGGAAAAAATTTTCAAAAATAACATATGTGCTTTTATGTAACGGAATCACCTTGCTGTGCCCCTGAAACATTGTAAGTCAACTATACTTCAATAAAATATACATATTTAAAACATACACACACCCATTAGAACCAAATAATGCAATTCCCTTTTCAAAAGGTATCGATATTTTTATGACAGAAATCACTAACCACTGCTAACATATGTCCAAAACCATTATATTCCATATGTTCATAACAGTGCTGAACCCTATGTGAAGTACAAAAGCATATGAAAGAGAGCATATCCTTATGGAACTTACCAACCATCTAGGATGAAGACTGATGAGAATTATACAAAAACAACACTATAATAACTACAACTTATACTAACCACAAGCCAGGCACAATGCTAAGTCCCTTATATATTGATTTCTTTATGTATTTTAAAGGATTTAAAGCATATATGTACTTTACACTTTATATATTGCTCTCTCAAAACAGGTTATAAGTTAGGTATTACTTTCCTAACATTTTAAAAGAAGAAACTACAATGCCTAAAGCAGTATAAATAATCTAACAAGATTTGGTTGACTACAGGCCCACACCTTAACCTGTACTACAAGGATCTTCAATGAATCTGTAATCATTCAGATGTTAAACTGATTGACACTGATAAAAGATAAGAATGACAAAGAAGGAAGTTTACATACTGACTGAAAGCCATAGGATAAAGAGTCATAAGGAAGACTAGACTTCAGTTTGGCTTTAAAGGAAGATTAGTAATTAATTAAATAAATATAAAAGGACTAGATATTATAAATATCAAGTTTATGAACCCTGTGGAAAGCTCAGAAGGCAAGAATAGCATGCCATGATCAGGGAGACAAGAGGGAATTCAGAGATCCTGATGTGTTCCAACATGGATATGTATCTGAAGTACATTTTAATTTTACATATTTTCTCATCAGTGTATAAATGTGCTTTAGTCTACATAAAGTTCAACTTAATAATGTCAACTTTATACCAAAGGACCTCAGAAGCCTCTGGAAACAGGATGTGTCTTATAATGTTATTTTTAATATTGTAAGTATTAAGAGGACTTCCTTGGTGACTCAATTGGTAAAGAATCTGCCTGCAATACAGGAGGCTGCCTATAGTGCAGGAGACCCAGGTTTGATCCCTGGGTTGTGAAGATCCCCTGGAAAAGGAAATGGCAACCCACTCCAATATTCTTGCTTGTGAAATCTCATGGACAGAGGAGCCTGGCTGGCTACAGTTCACAGGGTCTCACGAGTTAGACACAACTCAGCAACTAAATCACCACCAGAATATCAAACTTTATTTTATTCCAAAAAGCAAAGCCCCAAGAAAATCTCTTTAAGCTCTCAAATTAATACATAAACCTGGGTTCTACATAAGAGCTAAATCTTGCTAGTACCACTTTTATATATCAACCAGGAGGATAAAAACCAAGCAGTCTAAGTAGGTAAACTCAAAGATTGCATCTCCAGATATAGTAAAAACTCAAAGTCTTCAGATTCTTCGGTTAATAAGGCTTTGGCACCCATTTACTTCAGAAAGATTCATCCTGGAAAAACCACCAGGAGAGGAGAGGAGAGGGAAGAGAAAGGAAACAAAAGGAAAGGAAAGGCAAAGCTAATCTACACCTAGGAGACAAAACACTATAACCATCACCCCCAATCCACATTTAAAAAAATGGTAAAAGAATAGAACGAAGTATTCCCGGGTCGTATCTGGCCCAGGGAAAGAGATCTCTCAAAATGATCTTTAAAATATCATAGAAAGGGACGTAAAATAAAATCTAATGAAAGAGTCCAAGAAAGTAATTATAGTTCATTGGGAATTCTTAATACATAGATAAGGTATGTTTTGTGTTCGTTTAAAGACATAGATGGAAAATGGAATATATTAGGAGAAAACCTAAATAATACATACAGCAAGAAGCAATATGTCAGCATTTGGCATCCAGGAAGCCTAAGGGTTAATATCCTTCTGTATTTTAAAAGTGCAGTAAAACATAATCAATTTTAGTTGCCTCTAATCTGAGGCCAAAACTTTTGGCATACTTCCCTCTTCATAGTGATAAAAGTACCAACAAGTATTTATTGAGTATTTGTCATGGGTCAGATACTGTTGTGAGCACTGCAGAAGATATAGCATTGAAGGTGACACACAAGGTCCTGCCCTTATGGAGCTTACATTCTGTCACAAAAAGAAATGATAAATATGGTTGGACCAGAGAACAAAGCATGACTAATTCTCTGGTACAAAGCATCCTGTCTTATAAGGCAGAAGCTTTCTTGCTGAACGACAGTTTTACAGAGACCTGAATCTTTTCCAGGAGGAGAAACTTATAGTGTGTGTTTATAGGTTTGGGGGACTTTACAGGGAGTAGGGGTGTAGGATAGGGCTTCCCTGGTGGCACCAGTGGTAAAGAATTGGCCTGCCAATGCAGGAGACACAAGAGACATGCGTTCGATCCCTGGGTCAGGAAGATCCCCTGGAGGAGGGCATGACAACCCACTCCTGTATGGCTGCTGAAAAATCCCACCGGCAGAAGAGCCTGGCAGGCTACAGACCATAGGGTCACAAAGTGTTGGACATGCCTAAGTGAGGAAACAAGGATAGGACATGAAAGCAAATCCCACTAAGTCAGAAAAAGCTAATATTCTGACTCTTTAAACCCTGCCCATCCAGTAAGCACAATACCTCTGTGGCTTTGGTACAGAAGAACTTGGTTAATATTACAAATTTCTAGGAAGCTTTGATACATTTGGAAGCCAATGGGAAATAAAGTTTGTCTTTTCTCTGCCACCTCACTTGTTCAGTATGTCTTCTTGCAATCCTCTCTTATTTTCCCTTTTTCTATTTTGAGACTTTTTTGTTTTTTATTCTTCGGAAATCAATGCTTTAACCTACTAGAACTTGTAATATAACACCAAGTATAGTTTCATTTCCAACATTTTATCCCTCTCCTCTTATTCCTAAAACCCCCTTTCCCTCTTTTTTTATTACTCTTTGATCCCTGACTTTCTACTCTACCATCCCTTTTCTAACCACTTCACTCCAATTCCCCTTCCATCTTCTCCAGACAGAAAAAAAAAAATGATCACTAGATACAGGGAAAGACAGAACCAAGTAAAACAAAGAGTTGACAATATGCTATGCATGCAGGTAAGTTCATTTTGTAAGAATTTGACATTTCAAGTTTAAAAAACTGCCTTATGTGAATAAATTTTCTTGGACTAGAATTGCTAGATATAACACTCAAAGACTACAAAAGTAAAGTTTTAGGGGCTTCTCTAGTTGTCCAGTGGTTAACAATCCACCCTGCAATGCAGGTGATGTGGGTTCAATCCCTGGTCAGGGAGCTATTAATAAGATCCCGCAGAGAAACTAAGCTCTCACACCAAACTAGAGAGACTGTGGGCCACAACAAAAGTTTCACATGATGCAATGAAGATCCCATGTGCCGCAACTAAGACCCAATGCAGCCATATAAAATAAAGTTTTACATATTTTCTTAGCTCTGAAGATATTCTTTCAAAAGTCCCTTTGTGTTTTTGTACATATTGAACAATTTGCATGAGAGAGAGGAGGAAAGAACTGCCCCTGTTTTCTGCCTCTCATCAGAAGTCCCTTTTCTTTTTTCTTTTTTTTTTTTTCCATTTATTTTTATTAGTTGGAGGCTAATTACTTTACATCATTACAGTAGTTTTTGTCATACATTGAAATGAATTAGCCATGGATTTACATGTATTCCCCATCCCGGTCCCCCCTCCCACCTCCCTCTCCACCCGATCCCTCTGGGTCTTCCCAGTGCACCAGGCCCGAGGAAGAGAGAAGTCCCTTTTCAAATGTCTCTTTAAGTCCCAGATCTGGCCTCTCGTGAAACTGCCTTCATACCACATACCTAGAATGCCTCACTTTATTATCCCTCCAGTTTGTCTCCCTGCAGGGATATTGGGGACAGCCCAGGTTTGGAGTCAGACTGATTTCTACTGGAAGCTCAGCTTTACTTTACTTCTCCAGTGACCTTAGATAAGTTACTTAACTCTCTAAACAATTTTCTCAACTGTAAAATGGTGAAGCCAATCTCATTACATTGTTATAAGCATTTAATGATCTAATCCATAAATGTCCTAATCACACTATGTGGCATACAGTTGTCATTTAATAAACAGCATATATGATTTATATACACATACACATATGTATACATATATAAACACCCAAGTGCCCATCTTTTCCTCACATACACATGCACTCTACCTGTCTGTTTTCAATGCCATTCTCCCAATAAATAGCATATATGATTTATATACACATACACATATGTATACATATATAAACACCCAAGTGCCCATCTTTTCCTCACATACACATGCACTCTACCTGTCTGTTTTCAATGCCATTCTCCCAGAGCTCTGCCTTTCTGCTCTTGAAGCATTCACAATTTTCCAGATTCACAATTAGCTAATGTAGGAATCTAATCACTGAAAATGTGCTAATGAGAAAGGATAAGAGAAGAGGACAGTGACAACTGCCTGCCAACTCCAATACCCCCCAGTGGTAAAATGTGGCTCTTGGAAACAAAATTGTACTAAAAACTACATAGGCTGGAGCAGTGATTCACAGTATGAATTTTAAGTAGTATCATTTGGGAGCTTACTGGAGTAGTTCTCAGTAACTGTGACTGCTTCTTTTACATGTGTTAATACATAGGCCATCACTAATACAAGAATAAAGAAATAAATGGATATTGTGTCCTTTTCCATATGAATTAAAGTATGTGCAGAGATACTGCATTTGCCCCCAAACACTCTACAAAACAAATGTAACTCCTAGGAAAATAAGACTATGAGAAGGTTAAATACCCATGTAATGTCTGTTGATAAAGCAAACCCTAGAACACAAGTCTCTTTTCAAGTCACTATTTCTAGGCGATACTATGTTGACTTCATAAAGTTTATATAGGACATACTGATTTGAAGTCCCCCTTTCAAAAGATGCAAAATTTATAAATTAGACAATGTCAAGAAAGCCACACCATCTGCCAGACTAACAGGCAAGTCTGGACTCAATGCCTGGCCATGCAAGTCAGCCACTTAGTCATTTTTCTAGACGCTATCCATCATTGAGCACATTCCCAAATTTCATGCAACATAATTTAAACATTTAACTGGTTGTTCTGATTGGAATAAACATTCAGCCCAAGTAAAAGCTTGACAATCCTGACACCTAGTGGCTGTGAAAAACTGGGTGAGATCCAGTTTGGGAAAAAGTAGCTATCTACCATGGCAATATCTTACAAACTACAGAGAATTGAATGATTATTAATACTACAAAACACCAATTCTAAAAGCAACACTACAACATTCCATCCTGGCTCTGATTTGTCTAGTGCTCTATACAAAGAGGCTAAAACACTTGCATTTGTAAAGCATGTTTTCCTTTAACCTTACACATTTGGCAAACTTACTAAGCTTCAGAGATCAAACAAGAAAACTAAAGTTAAACGAAGCAAAAAAAAAAAAAAATTATTTGGCATATTTATGATTCCCTTCTTTAATTTTGTAGGTACATTCACATCCTTTCTTGATCTTGAGGTGGTTTTTCTCCTCACGTATCCCCCTGTCAAATATAAAAGCCATCTATTCAAGTCACATAGAGGTTCCCTTATGTCACTAAAGCATCCTTCGTCAAAGGATAGCTGAACCCTCACAAACCAGCAGGAGCTTTCTTTAAGAAAGGTATAAGGACACACGTGGAAACCCTCAAAGTGCACATCTAAAAGCAAGGACAATGCTGAATGCTGCAAAAAAAAAAAAAAAAAAAAGTATGAACACAGCAGGTCAGCACCACAAAACACAACTTATTTCTGCCTCAGACATTAGAACATAAGTCTCCCCAGACCCACCTAAACCTCTGACAGGCAGAAAGGTGAGAAGACTTAAAAGTGTTCACACCCTCCACCAAGGAGAGCTCTGAGTCCTACCTGCTGACGTTTGAAGGCTAAATAGTCCAGATTTTCAAGCTCCTTCCCAAGCTTCTGGTAGGTTTTCTGGAGATCAGATTTGCTGGAAACATTTTTAAGAGACTCAAACGTCCTCTGAAACTGAAATTGAAAACAAAGTAAATCATTAGGATAGCAGCAGATTTTTCTCAAATTCCTAACCAGCTAACAAAGACAAATGGTCAATAGTGAGCCTCAGTTTCTCCCATTCATAATACAGAGATAACAAACGCCCTTAAATTAAATAATGAGACAAAATTATAAAGAATTAGAAACTATATGCTAAATACAAGCAACACTGCTGCATGGATGAGAAACTTGTTTAGTCATCATTGTAACAAAAGAACATACAGAATTTTTAAAAATTTTAACTTTTCATGGTTTAGGATACAATGCTACCCTTAAAGAAAAAATTACAGTGAATGTATAATTTCCAATAATAATGGGAAAGTATTAATATTAAAAGATCTCTCACATCCAAATCATGGAAACAAATTTATGTAAAAGTACCCACTTGTCTCTATAGAAACACTTATGCAGAATAGGTACCCAACAAACTTTAGCCAGGAAGATCTCTCAGATCTTATATTTTGAGAAGAAAGGAAAATGAATGCTTTGATGATCGAAGCATATGTAGCATGTTCAGCAAACATTTATTCATTTCTGCTCTATAACAGACATGTTATTAAATTGATTCTGCTGAATCAGAATGCCTTCATTCATTTTTAAGTCAGAGACTACATAAACACAAAGGAGACAAATTGCAGTGTATCACAGAATATTGTTCTGCTACTAATAGTTAATTAAGTGAAAAGATCTCACAAGAAATGAATTCTTGGTTTATTTTAGTAAATTAGAACATACTTTAAAAGATTAGTGATTGAAAATGTCAAAGTAATACCATTTGCAAGACATTTGCATTTACTCTCTCTTTGTCATTTATTTCCTATATTCTCAGTGTGTGCCATTAGATAAAGATCTCTAAATAGAGACTTCACCATCTTAAACACACCAGAATTCCACTGTGAATATAATGCTATGAGACAGGCTAATAAAATTTTATAGAATATAATTGTTTCCAGGGAAATGATTTGACCCTTACTATTTCAAACTCTGTGGAATAAGTCACAATATAATGGCATTCTACTGAATTAAATCCTTAATTTCATGAAAGCAACGTATTTATCTCAATCCAGGGTGACAGAGGAAAAAGAAATAGAAAAGAATGCTAAACTTTCACATCAGGACAATAAACTAAATTCAACAAACAATCTTTTAGAGTCTACTATGCACCAGGCACTTTGAATATAAAACATATTTCTAAAATAGCTTACAGACTACCAGGGAAATTAGACATAAAGCTCAAAAATGGGAAAGATACTGACATTTACTGCATGCCTACTCAGTGTCAGTTACTTCATCCTTTTCAATTTAAGCTTCACAAGAACCACAGGAGTTCCTATTTCTCTTCCATTCTAAAAGCAAGTAAACTGAGACTCAGAAAGTTTAAGCTGTTTTATTTTTCAATAATACATAATTCTAATTCATAAAACAATAATTCCTTAATTTTTCTTTCTCTTGGCCTTTTCTTCTAATCTGGCTTTTCTTTCTATATGCCTTTCTCTTAAGAATCACCAAAGCTTTTATTGAGCCAAATGATATCTTTTTCCCAGTTTTACTGAGATATAACTGACATAGAGCACTGTATAAGCTAAGGGGTATGGCATAATGATTTGACTTATATACATCACAAAATGATTATCATAATAAGTTTAGTAAACATCCATCATCTCACAGAGTTACAAAATAAATGAAATGTAAAAAAGTATCATTTCCTTGTGATGAGATCTCTTCAGATTTACTGTCTTAATTTTCATATATAACATATATCATCAAACATATTTATCATGTTGTACATCACATTTCTAGTACTCATTTATCTTATAACTGGAGTTTGTGCCTTTTGACTACCTTTGTCCAATTCCCCCTCCCACCACACCTCACCTCTGGTAATCACAAATCTTATCTCCCTATACATATAAATTTGGGGGTTTTTTTGTTTGTTTGCTTTTGAAGTATAATTGGCCTACAATACTATGTCAGTTCCTAGTATACAATATAGTGATTTGATATGTCTATACATTTCAAAATAGAACTAGGTTTTTACCCTAATATTTACACTCTTTCTACTCTACCATTAACTTTAACACTAGGCAAAGTAGTAAAAAATGTGCGAAAAAGGAGATAAAAGTAATGTGGTGAAATAGAAAAAAACTCACTGATACTGTTGGAGAGACTCAGGCCATATAGAAGACATGAAGGAATTTGAGTTGGGTCTTGAGGGAGTTTTCAGAGCCTTAAATGGGAACTGACTCTACCCATCAGTTTAAACATAGCCAAAGTCTGCTCATTCTCCCCTTCTGTAGCAGAGTAAATAAATTTCTTTTAGCGTAATTTTAATATTAGCTATTTATCATATTGTATGATCATTTCTGTACCTTGCCCATTTCTTGGTTTCTTCTCACTATGTTTAAATGAAACTAATACCAGATCTGAGAGTCTAAACAATTTAGAAATTTTACCTATGAATTAATATAAGCTTTTACCAATCAACCTGTTCAGTTCTAAAGCATTCCTTATCCTCTGCATTTTCTCTTTCCTAAGATACTAGCTTTATTTCTTAACTATCTCTTCTTCACATTGCTCTTTGTGAATTTTATGCAACTCCAAATAGCAACTTTAGGGTAAACACATTTGTAAGGCTTCAAAATAAGAAACATGAAAACCAATACTTCCAGGTAATATGTCCATGACCAAAGAAAAAAGGGAAATCCGGTAATGATACATCCCCACAAGATGTTTTCATTAACAGTGGGAGCTTGCATAACATGGAGCTTTTAGCTTGAACTTTCATTATCAGGACTTATATCCTTCATTTATTGACACTAACTAGTTCCAAGTGCTCAGACTACGATGATTCATTCAGTTAAGCAGCTTTTTTCACTTACAACAACAAATAATTATCAAGGAGAGGTCATATAAAATCTATAATGTAACTTGAAGTTAGATCTCTATTAAACATATCCCATTCCCATCTGCTCACATATACACTTAAACATACTAGAGAGTAAAGTAGTAATTCTGCCTTAGAGGTGAAGCTGAAGAACAAGAGATAAAAATAAGACAAAAGCTAAGGTTCAGATTTTACTTTTAAGAAATTTGAGGTTACCTTGATTTGAAAATTTTTTATTCCAATAGGCCACTGTGCTTGATCACTGAAACAGACCTCTTGAGATATTCTACATTAGTTTAGTACACTGTAATTTCATTATATTTACTGCTTCTCAATAAAGATCTCTCAATTGAAGTTGAGAAAGGAAGCATGATTAATTTAAGAGATTTTAATATTTCTGGATTTTTCCTGTTCAAAGTTTTGAGTGAAAACTTTGAAGAATCCCCAAATAATTTGTTGAACACCAAGTTTGTCCTATGTTAATATTTTTAACTCATTGCAAACTAAATTCAAACTTTAAAAAAAATCCCAATGAATAAATTTGATCCAAAACAAACTAAACTTTAGGTATGTTATAAAACTGTCAAAACTGAACATTAAAATAGCCTCTTGTGCTGAGACAGAAATTCAAATTCTGTCCAATCTGACTGCCGCTGCTGCTGCTAAGTCGCTTCAGTCGTGTCTGACTCTCTGCGACCCCATAGACGGCAGCCCACCAGGCTCCCCCATCCCTGGGATTCTCTAGGCAAGAACACTGGAGTGGGTTGCCATTTCCTTCTCCAATGCATGAAAGTGAAAAGTGAAAGTGAAGTTGCTCAGTCGTGGACCCCATGGACTGCAGCCTACCAGGCTCCCCCATCCATGGGACTTTCCAGGCAAGAGTACTGGAGTGGGGTGCCATTGCCTTCTCCGTCTAATCTGACTACTTTAACCAAATTTCACACGACAGACAATAAGAAGATGAAAACAGCATCTCTAAAACCAAAAAGTATTGCACACCACAAAAGTAAGCATTGTAAACACATACCCAGAGTGTTTTCTTATCAAATTCCTCTTTGGTCACAAATTATAATAATAAGAATCCACAAAATAAAACAACAGAGGCCATGATTGCTCCTATCCCATTAAAATAACTGAAAATCTGTTTTGCAGAAAAGAGAAGCATGAGTGCAGCAGAAAAGAAAATATCTAGTTCGACTCAGCATTCCCTCTTCCCAAATACATTTTCCTCCTTTTCCTGACAACATATTTTTAAATAAATCTAAGCCAATGTTCTATACAAACTACCCATTCAACGAGTTCATGAAAATTATGTAGATTCATGGAGTAATTTGAGAAAGAGGACAAGAAGAAACCAGCTGAAACAGCAGGAAAAAATGCATCCAGGGCAAGTAAAGCTTCCCTGGACCTCACTGCCAATGTCCTGGCTTCCTCTTGTAGTCAGATCAATAGAATCAAATAATTCCACAGCTCCAGCAGCCTACTAATTCCTATAATGAAAAAATATTAAGTAGCACTGCTCCAAAAGAACAGCCAGCTCATCAGTTGTCATTTTCCCTTATTTAAGGTTTTGTGCATTTGTATGATGTTAAGTGTTACTTGTAACATAAAAAGGAATTCCATACTCACAGCATTATGTATACAAAAGAGTATCCAATAAGTACCTGACTGAAAGCAATGAATCACTAAGTATGATCTTAGTGTCCCTAAAATGTCACTGTGAAATAGTACCAAAAGATTCTGGAAACTAAAGCAGAAGGAAGGAATGTTCAAAGAATAAATATTAATGCTCTATAAATATTAATGTTTAGAGCAAAAATGTTTTGAGCATAAGAAAGGCTAATCCACTCTATTTCAATGTGGCAACAACAGAGCAAGCAAAGTGAAGTATTATTAAGAAAAAAAAGTATTTCATTTTCTGAACTTAATCCATTGACTCTCATATTTTCCAAATGAATTTACAGGATAATATGACTCATGAAAGGAAAGCTTACAGCTAAAGCTGAAAATTAAAGGACACATATATCTCAAATGATGTTTTAATGTAAGGAATGATAACCAAAACTAAATTAAGAACATAGAACAAAAAAATTGAGCTTGAAATCTAAATTAGAAATAATCCTGTAGTGTTGACAACACATTGCTCTTGAAGTCTGGGTTCGAGTCCTTGCTGTGCCATTTAATAATTTCATACCTTGGGACAAGTCACTATTACTTCAATTCTTGATTGTGTTATCTGTAAAATGGGAGAGATTGTCCCTACCTGCTTACTTTATAAAATTGTTGTGAAATCAGTTGAGGAAAAATAAGACATTCATTCAACAAATATTTAATATTGGCCTGGCAACATGCAAGTCATGCATGAAATGGAGGGGAAAAAATAGCTCTTGCTCTAAAAAAAAGCATATAATTCAGCTTTACTGATTACTGATTTATAAATTTTAAAGTTCCATAAAAGTATGAAATCACTGTCATTAAACTCATGACCATTCAGTAGTGAATGAGGATTGAACAAAAGAGTAATCCAGTAATTCCTTATTGAGAATCTCTCAGCAAGGGATTTTTGAAGTAAATAGAAAAGATACATTATTTAGATTTTTCTTCAATATTGCTACAAAACTTTATTTAATTAATTTTAATATGGCAGAACACTTAACATAAGATATATGCCCCCCCAAAAATTAAGTATACAATATATTGTTGCTGTCTACAGGTACAACGTTCTGAGATTTCTAGTTTATTCACTTTGCTTAACTGAAACTTTATGCACACTAATTCCCCATTCTCTCTCCCCCTTACTCTCTGTAAATCACCATTCCACTCTTTGATTCTATGATTTTTACTATTTTAGATATCTCATATAAGTGCAATCATGCAGCATTTATCTCTCTGTGACTGGTTTAGGTTATTTGGCATAATGTCTTCATCTATGTTGTTACATATTATAGAATTTCCTTCCTTCCTTTTTAATACTGAACAGTATTTCACCATGCATATATACTACATTTTCTTTATCCATTTATTTGTAAACACATAAAGATTGTTCCCACATCTTTAGTGAATGGTGTTGCAATGAACATGGGAGTGCTAATATCTCTTCGGGATCCTGATCTCAATTCTTTTGAATAAATACTTAGAAGATGAATTGCTGGAGCAAATGATTTTTGTATTTTTAATTTTTTTAGAAACCTCCGTACTGTTTTCCATAATGTGGAAAATACTACAGTATTAGTGCTTCCCTGATAGCTCAGTTGGTAAAGAATCCACCTCCAACGCAGGAAACCCGCTTCAACTCCTGGGTCGAGAAGATCCACTGGAGAAGGGATAGGCTACCCACTCCAGTATTCTGGCCTGAAGAATTCCATGGACTATATAGTCCATGGGGTTGCAAAGAGTCTGATATAACTGAATGACTTTCACTTCACTTAACGTCACCATATTTTGCGTTTCCACTGATGGGGTACAAGAGTTCCAATTCCTCCACATCCTTACTAATGCTTGTCTTTTTTAATATTATTAACAGTAATTCTGACAGGTATGAGGTGATATCTCATTGTGGCTTTGATTTGCATTTCTCTGATGATCACTGTCACTAGGCATTTTTTCATGTATTTGTTGGGTGTTTACATGCCCTCTTTGGAGAAATATAAACACACATTCAAGTTCTTGGCCCATTTCTTTTTTATAATTTTATTTATTTATTGACTGTGCTGGGTCTTTGTTGCTGTGCGGGCTTCTCTCCAGTTGTGGCAAAGAGGGGCCACTCTCAGGTCTCAGTGCACAGGCTTCTCCCGCGGGGCTTCTAGCACAAGCTGTGGTGCAGCATGGACTCTGACGTATGCAGGCTTCAGTGGTTGCAGCTCCTGGGTTCCGGACCTCGGGTTCAATAATTGTGGTGCACAGCCTTAGTTGCTCTGTAGTTAGCCCATTTCTTAATTGAGTTGTTCGTTTCTGAGCTGCAAAATCTCCTTATATATTTTGGATATTGACCCTTTATCAGATATATGATTTGCAAATACTTTCTCCTATTCCATAGGTTGCCTTTTCTGTGTTGATTGTGTCCTTTCAATGCAGAAGCTTTTTAAAAAGTTTGATGTAGCTCCACTTGATTATTTTTGGTTTTGTTACCTGTGCTTCTAATGTCATATCCATAAAATCATTGCCAAGACCAGAGTCATGAAGATTTTCCCTGATGTTTTCTTCTAGAAATTTTATTTTTAAGTCTTACAATTAAGTCCTTAATCCATCTTTTGTTAATTTTTGTGTGTAGTATAAAATAAGGGTCTAATTCCATTCGTTTGTATCTGAATATCCAGTTTCTCACACCATGTGTTGAAGAGATTATCATTTCCCAGTTGTATATTCTTGGCACCTTTATTGAGAATTAGTTGATTATACATGTGTGAATTTATTTCTGGGCTCCCATTCTATTCCATTGGTCTATAGGTCTGTCTTTATGTCAGTACCATGCTGTTTCAATTACTGTAGCTTTGTGATATTTTTTAAATAGAGTAATGTGATACATCCAGCTTTGTTCGTCTTCCTCGGAATTGATTTGGCTATTTGGGGTTTTCATGTGGTTCCATATGAATTGTAGAGTTGTTTTAAAATTTCTGTTTTAAAAATGCCATTGGGACTTTAATAGGAATTGCTTTCAATCTGTAGATTACTTTGGATATGGAGTGTTTAACAATACTAATTCTATCAATCCATGTACACAGGATGTCTTTCTATTTCTGTCTTCTGTAATTTCTTTCATCAAAGTTTCATAGTTTTGTCAGTAGTACAAGTCTTTCACCTCCTTCATTACACTTATTCCTAGGTATATTATTCTTTTTAGTGGTATTGTAGAAGGACATTGTTTTTCTAATATCCTTTGCAGATAGTTCATCATAAGTGTACAGAAATGCAATTGAAGTTGCTGTGATTATGATTTTCAATACAATGTTTAATAAAACTGGTGAGAGTTCACATCGTTCTCTTTTTCCTGATCCTAGATGAAAAGCTCTCAGTTTATCAACATTAAGTACGGTTTAACCTATGAGATTGTCATATATGGACATTATTATGTTGAGGGAATTTTCTATCCCTAGTTTCTGGAGAGTTTTCTTCATAAAATGATGTAAAATCTTTTCCTGAATCTATTGAAATGATAACATTATCAGTTCACTTCAGTCGCTCAGTCATGTCCAACTTTTTGCGACCCCATGGACCACAGCAAGCCAGGATTCCCTGTCCATCACCAACTCCCAGAGCTTACTTAAACTCATGTCCATCAAGTCAGTGATGCCACCCAACCATCTCATCTTCTGTCCTCCCTTTCTCCTCCTGCATTCAATCTTTCCCAGCATCAGGTTCTTTTCCAATGAGTCAGTTCTTCACATCAGGTGGCCAAAGTATTGGAGTTTCAGCTTCAGCATCAGTCCTTCCAATGAATATTCAGGACTGATTTCCTTTAGGATGAACTGGCTGGATCTCCTTGCAGTCCAAGGGACTCTCAAGAGTCTTCTCCAACACCACAGTTCAAAAGCATCAATTCTTTGGCACTCACCTTTCTTTATGGTCCAACTTTCACATCCATACATGACTACTGGAAAAACCATAGCTTTGACTACATGGACCTTTGTTGGTAAAGTCATGTCTCTACTTTTTAATAAGCTGTCTAGGTTGGTCATAGTTTTCCTTCCAAGGAGCAAGCGTCTTTTAATTTCATGGCTGCGGTCACCATCTGCAGTGATTTTGGAGCTCAAAAAAATAAAGTCTCTCACTGTTTCCATTGTTTTCCCATCTATTTGCCATGAAGTGATAAGACCAGATGCCATGATCTTAGTTTTCTGCATGTTAAGTTTTAAGCCAACTTTTTCACTCTACATCTTTCACTTTCATCTAGATGTTCTTTAGTTCTTCACTTTCTGCCATAAGGGTGGTGTCATCTGCATATCTGAGGTTATTGATATTTCTCTTGGCAATCTTGATTCCAGTTTGTGCTTCATCCAATCCAGCATTTCACAGGATGTACTCTGCATGTAAGTTAAATAAGCAAGGTAACAATATACAGCATTGATATACTCCTTTTCCTATTTGGAACCAGTCTGTTGTTCCATGTTCAGTTCTAACTGTTGCTTCTTGACCTGCATACAGGTTTCTCAGGAGGCAGGTCAGGTGATCTGGAATTCCCATCTCTTTCAGAATTTTCCACAGCTTGTTGTGATCCACACAGTCAATGGCTTTGGCATTTATTCTGTTCATGTGCTGGTTTTACATTAATTGATTTTCATATGCTAAACTATTCTTATAAACCACATAAAACCACTTGATCATAGTGCATCATCCTTTAATTAAACTATTGAATTCAGTGTGTCTGTATTTTTGAATATTTTTGCATCTATACTCATTAGGGATATTGGCCTATAATTTCTTTTCTTATGGTATTCTTATCTGGCTTCATAAGTGAATTTGAGATTATTTCCTCTACTTCGGCAGTTTGGAAGAGATTGAGAAGGATTGACATTAATTCTTCTTTAAATATTAAGTAGAATTCACTAGTGAAGCCATCTCATCCTGAGTTTTTCTTTTTTAGGAGGTTTTGATTATTGATTCAATCTTTATTCTTGTCATAGGTCTGTTTAGGCTTTCTGTTCCTTCATGATTTAGTCTTGGTGGTAAGTTGTATGTTTCTAGGAATTTATACATTTCTTTCAGGTATTGTTTGTAGGTATGTAATTATTCATGGTAGTCTTTTATTATCATTCTTTATTCCTGTGGCCTTAGTTGTAATATATTCTTTCTTACTTATAATTTTATTTATTTGAAACTTCTCTCTTCTATTTAGTCAGTCTAGCTAGTTTGTCAATTTTGCTTATCTTTCTAAAAAAAAATCAACAGTTAGTTTGATTGGTTTCTTCTCTTGTTTTCTCTTGTTTTCCTATTTTCTATTTCATTTATTTCTGCTATAATGTTTGTAATTTCCTTCCATCTTCATTCTTGTAACTTCAGGCTTAGTTCTTCTTTTTTAGCTCTTTTAGGTATAAAGGTAAGTTCTTTACTTGAGAACTTCCTTCTTTTTTAATGTAGGGATTTATCTAACTTCCCTCTTAGTGCTACTTTTGCTATATCCTGTAAGTTTTGGCATGTTTTCATTTTCATTTGTTTCAAGGAATTGTCTAATTCCCTTTATTTCAACTTTGACCTAATGGCTCAAAAATATGTCATATAATTTCACATATCTGTAAATTTTCCAGTTTTCCTTCTGTTGTCAATTTCTAGTTTCATTTCATTATGGTCAGAAAAGACCCTTGGTATTTATTATTGCCATTTAATCAGTTGCTTTTGTCAGTCTCTTAGTTCTTCTTTCTGTCTTATTCTTTTTTTTTTTTTTTTTTTGTCTTTTCCTCCCTTGCTGTCTTCTTTTATGTTTTATTGGGGGTTTTTTGCATTGATGTGCTTTGATTTCTTTTTTTTTTTTCTCTTTTGTGTAACTTCTTTAGTATTTTTTGTGGGTACCCTGGAGTCTACCTAAAATAATCTTGTAACAATCTGTTTGAGTTGGTAACAACTTAAGTTCAATTAAAAACTCTACACTTTTACTCCTCACACACACACACACACACACACACACACTTTATGTTATTGTTATCACAGTTTGTTTATTTATATTGTATATTTTTACCATGTTTTTAGTCAAGCTATTTTAAATATTCTTGTCTTTTAACTTTTATGCTAGAATTAAAAGTGATTTACCTACCACCATTACAGTAATATAGTATTTTGCATTTATTTCTATAATTACCATTATCATAATTTCATACTTTCTTATGCTGTAGTATTACTGTTTCAAATCTTTTCAACTTGAAGTATACCTTTTAGCTATTCTTGTAAGCCACGTCTAGTGGTGATGGACTCCCCAGCTTTTGCTTAGGAAAATTTTTTAGGGAAAAAACCCACTGTCTTCCTAAGCTTTGAGTAGTGCCGTGTTTACTGTGATGTTCTCGAGCTGCACGGGCCGCAGCACCAACAGGCCCGCTGAGCAGCACCACCAACCAGGACTGCACAAGGGAGCTGAGGCCAGATGGCAGCTGGCACAACTCTGCTTGGCTCACAGTGACACAGCTCAGCCACCCAGGCCTCCTAGGCCAATGCTGACTGTCACACACTTTCCACTCCCCCTGGGTATTATCCCAATGCCCTGGGAAATTCTTTATCTCTCCATTTTTTGAAGATAAGTTTTGCTGGGTAGAGTGTTCTTGGATGTGGTTTGTTTTTTTTTTTTTCAACACTCCTTCTGGCCTGCAAGTTTCTGCTGAAAAATCCACTGATAGCCTTATAGGGGTTCCCTTGTATGTGACAAGTCACTTTTCTCTTGTTTATTGTTTTCACTTTGACTTTGGGCAATTTGCTTACAATAATCCATCCCCCCTTATTTGCAGGGATACATTCTAAGACTCACAAGGGATACCTGAAACTATGGATAGTACCAAACCACATATATAATATTTTTTTCTTATACTGACAGATATGTAACATAAAAAGTATGGATATACGGGACAAAGAGATGTCCTGTCCTAGACAGAATAGAGCAGGATGGCATGAGATTTCATCACACTACACAGAACAGCATGCAGTTTAAAATTTACAAATTGTTTATTTCTGAAATTTATCGTTTAATATTTTGGGGCCATATTTGACCATGGATAACTGAAACCAAAAAAGCAAAACTACCCATAAGGGATACTACTGTATAATGTGTCTCAGTATAGATTTATTTGGGTTCATCTTTTCAGTATCATTGAAGATTTTTAGAGCTGGATGTCCATTTCTTTCCTCTGATTTGGCGGGTTTCCAGCCATTATTTCTTTGAATAAGCTTCCAGGTTCTTTTTCTATTTCTTTTTTCGCCTTTGAGGACTTCCATAATGCATACATTGTTCTGTTTAATGGTATTTCATAAATCCTTTATCTATCTTCATGCTTTGTTAAAATTCTCTCTCTGTTCATGCATTTTCCTCCTGGTCTCAGTGAGCATCTTTATGATTGTCATTTTGAATTCTCTGTCAGTATCACATATTGACAGAATTCTCTGTCAAAATCATATGACTCTGTTTCATTAGGGTCAATTTCTAGACATTTATCTTATTCCTTTGTTTGGAACATCTCTGCCTGATTCTTCATTTTCCTTAGCTCTCGTTGTTGGTATCTACATATCTAACAAAGCAGGCACCTTTCTGCATCTTTGTGAACTGGCTTTGTGCAAGAGAAAACTTCCCACCAATCAGTGGGGCTTCCACCAATGCCCCTTCCTAAGGAGAAACAGACAACTGCAGTTTTGGTCTACTTACTCTATACTGAGCCAGAGAGGGCAGGAGGCTGCGGTGTATACCAACCTGAGCCACTCCCTTCATTTTCCCCCACCAGGTAGGTAAACTGTGATGGATCCTCCGGAGCTCCAAGACGGGCAAGACAGAG